>NC_042493.1:74152355-74213514 GCF_005508785.2 Acyrthosiphon pisum
TGGGAATTCTTGAACTTCTAAAGTATACTATTATATATCTATGATAGTATCACGGTTTGTTGTTGATGTATAACGCGTTATAAGTACCTAATAGATATTATGATATGATTAATTTGGAATTTATTATAGGTACCTATTATAGGTCAATTTTTTTTAAATACTATAGACTATAATATAATATTATGTCTTATACCGTCTCTGACATACCGTCTCCGCTCAGAATCGTTTTTCTTATACAATGATAATATATCATTGAATTCAAATTTAATACCATCCATTATACAGTGACCCACTTGTAACCTACTGTACAGCAGAGCGACATTCACTTACCTAACTTTTTTGTGTTTGAGTTACACCAAAAACCAAAATCGATTTTGTCGAAACCTATTTTGAGTAAAAAGTTACCAATTTTCTTTAATTTTTGTTTGGTTTTTACCTGCACTTTTGAAAATTATTGAGAATTTCGAATTTTGACCGCCCGAAAGCATCAACTAGATTCACTTTCCAATAGAAAAAGATACTGTTGAAGAAAATCGAAACAGTGTTTCTGCTCCAAACGGTGATGAGTGATGACATACAAAAAGATAAAAAATGAAATAAAAATAAAAAATAACGACTCACATCATTGTAAAATCAATACATTCATCGCTCCACTCAGAATCTTATAATATTATTTGTAAAAATAACGTGCTCCCCTTCCAGTTCAATGAAAATAACTATAGTATAGGGATGATATCAAAAATTAAATAAAAGATGGAGAAGCTTTGTTACACTGTCACCCCACCTCCCATAATTCGATCCTTAAGTATAAGATGTTGGATATTGCGGATTCGTGTTGGCAGAAATGTATATTAAACGTAATTGAAATCGGGATCGAAATCGTCTACGGCATTGCATAACCATTCAGAGTGGAATCATCGAATGTAATATAAAGTAAGTCGTTTGATTTACGTGAAACCACGAGTGACCTTATCGGCCGATGCCAGTGAAGTCTGGCATTCGCTGAAATCTGTTCATTAACATTAATAAGTCACTAGGTGTATATTATGATAAGAAATATGACATATCTGCACTTCCTCTATTATAAATTATCATGTTTAATTATTGTGATAAAATCAGTTTCCACATAATTACCTTAATTTTCTTTAATATAGAACCAATATGTAAATTAATATTTAAAAGCAAGTAAGAGTATGTCACTCTGCTGTACAGTAGATTATAAGTGGGTCATTGTACAATGGATTGTATTAGACTTGAATTCAACGATAAAATATCATTGTATAATAAAAACGATTCTGAGCGGAAACGGTTTGTCAGTCTGGATATTTTATATTGTTATTATTTAATTTATAATGTAAGTTGAATTAACATTATAATATTATAATTTTTTATTTGTTTCTATGGTGACAAACAAAGCATTAGAAATTAAAATCCCAATTTTTAGCGTTTTTTCGTAATTTTTCGGTGGTTTTTCCCGTGGCATTGAATAACTATTGATAAAATCGAAAAATGACAGGTTTATAAAGTGCCATCTTGATCCAATTTGCCAAAAGATAATGTATTATGTTAAAATCAAAGCACTCCTTCTGGTAAAAATTGTGTATAAAGGATATAAAAAAAAAAAATAAACACCATTGTAAAACCAATAGCTTCCTCGCTCCGCTCAGAATCTAAAATAACAATATTTTTAATTTTTTTTTTTGAAAATCATTAAAATAAACCTTTGTCCTGACGTATTCAAATTTTGATAGCCTTAGTTAAAGCGTAATATATAAATTTCCAGTTATTGGCTATTGGGTAGAAAGACTTTGTCAATTATATTTTTTTTATACAATTCGAAATTATATATTTTTCCGTTTATCAATATAAGTATTTTGACTATTTGAATTTTGAATATTGAGTATGATCAAATGATTTTAAACCAATAAAAATATAATAAAATGAGGTCTTAATGTAGTAATATATATTTCTATGTTAAAAATTATGTTTACTGAAAATGTTGTTTTTCAGCAAAGAAATTCACGTTTTGTATGATAAATTCTTATAAACAAAGAATTATTAAACAAGTATGGGGTTGCATAGTATAATATAATAATATACTATTAAATATATTTTAAGCCATACTTAAATTCTTGTCAAAACATCTTCAAAATAATATAATTTATGATGTTATTAAATATTTTCAAAAAAAAAAACATTTAAAAATTCATATTCAAATATAATGGATCATTCCAAATTTGTCAGTATTGTATTTTTGTAATTTAATAGTGGATATTGGACAATTCTATCGATAACGCACTTAATCAAACTTCCACCTTAAAAATAATTATGTAAAAATGTTGGTTTTAATTTTACTCAAAATGTAAGTCACTATGTTATAGTGTTATAGCATCAATAAAAAAAACGAGCAAGTGGGAAACAATCTAGATATCTAGATTAATCTACTGTACAATAAGAGTGTAGAGCTCTGTGTGGACCTCCTAGGAGTCTCTGTGATGGATTTGTTAAATTTGAATTCAATGATATAAAATTATTGTATGAGAAAAACGTTTCTGAGTGGAGACGGTCTGTAAGCCTATAATATTATTACTAAGTATATTTTATGATATTATTGTGATTAAAGGAACTCATTTTAATATTAGGCATTAATTAATAATAACAAATGCTACAGTAGATTAAATTAATTTTTGTCAAAAAAATTGCATTTGGAAATATCACTGTGTGTATAAAATATGATAATATGGTTTAAAAGTTTCAAGTACCCCCGAATAATATTTTTAAATTACAAAAAAATAACTAAAATCGTTATTTTTTGCTTAAACAATATGTCATTTTGTCAACATTTGGACTTAAAATATCTATAAAAAATAATTATCTTTGTATATTTATTAGGTTGTTTGTTTACAGTATGAAATATTTATGTGGGATCTTGTTTCCTTTGTTGGATCTTTTCTGGTGAATTTATTTTTCTTGTTAAATGTAAAAAAAATTAATAGAAATTTTGTATTACACTTTCAAATCTTAGATAAACATGGAATTTTTTTTTGAAAATTTCTAACTTAAAATAATTTGAAAAAACAGAAATTGATTATTTACTGGTTAGGTTCAAACGCACATAAATAATTAATATGACTCCGGTAAAATGTTTTTCTGTTAAAGGTAGAAGTGTAAAACTACTTATGGGGAATCTTATTTTTTATTCGATTCAATTTTCAAACCTCATACATAAAAAGAACAATTTTTATGAATTGATAACTCTAAATAATTTGCCAATGTTATTGATATTGAGAAGTTTTATCAAAATTTCAACTTCAGACGTTCATAAATATTTTTGTGGTTTTACGCTCTATTTTTTTCCCATCTAATAACAACTTATGAAAAACCTTATATTAAGCTTCAAATTTTCTTGAGCAGGCCAAAATGTTTTTGACAATGTTGAAAAATATATTATTAAAGTATATATATTTAAAAAATCTAAATTGTCTTATGCCTATAAATACAAAAAATCTTCTCAATAAAAAATAAAAAAAAAATATTTGAAAATTGAATGGTATACCTGTGGAAAATGATATTATAGAAATGTCATGTATTTACGGCTATTTTTTTTAGAGTTACTCCAAAAATCAAAATAAAATACCTTAGTCGACAACACTGCTTTGCGTAAAAATTTCCATTTTTCATTCATTTTTTTTAGTTTTTCTCAACAAAAAGTACCTACTAAAAATGTTAAGCTGTCAATTACATAAATTGGATTTACTTTTTTAAATTAATTATGTATATTTTGTCTGGAAAATGTTATCATATAATTATTAGGTATCTATAATTGATGAATGTTGTTTCTGAGAAAATATTTAAAATAAGAAATTCTTACTAAAGATATTATTTCAGAGATAATGTATAAATGTAGAAACTGTTATAATTTGTTAATGTCATTATTCATTTCGGATGGTGTTACTTTTTCATTTAAGGTTTCGGTATTATATAATTTAATGTTTTTTTTTTTTTAATTCTCATTGCATCTTATTGTGTCTTTTTCCGTCCACTTTGTGTGACGAGAAATAAAAAAAAAAAATAAAAATAAACATTATATCGATCACTTGGTTTGATATAGTTAGGTTTTTTTTTTGTAACAGATGAAACATCAATCATTATATTATTAATTAATGAATAAATATTTTAAATCTTGCGAGAAGAAGATTTGATTTGGTTTAAGTTATAAATACATTATATTGTCTGGTTGTTATTTTTATTTTATTTAATGAATTTATCTCAAATATAATATATTTCTGTCAAAATGTATGAACATTTAATCGAATTTAATTAAACCATGGATCTTGAATATATAAAAAAAAATGATCAATAATCAATAATTTTAAATAAAAATATTAATTTACCTCTAACATGATTTTTAATCACTACCATTGTAAATATTCTTAATACAATAGGTAATACTATAAAATTATAATGTTTCTTTAAATATTGACTAGAAAGAATATTTTACGATAACTCATATCAGGGACTTATATACATATAAATATATCAACATCACTTTCAGTTTACTATCTATGTTCATGTTGTTCTAATATAATATTAAGTGTTAAAATTATATATTTTTGTTATTAAAACAAAATAAAAAGTAAAAATAAATAAACTCAAAACTTAAAACCCATTTACACACGTGACTTAATGCCACCAATGCACTAAATTATTTATGATATTGAGAATGTCTAAAAAACAATAATTTTGACAGAAACGATGTCTGAAAACAGTTAAATTAATATAACAGGCAGTACATGTTTAACCTTTGAACGTTCAGCACGTGTGTTTCGTGAGTACGCCTTTATCAAGCTTCCGATAGAATCATTGTAACGTTTCCTTATAACAGATAATATGTGTTTAAGTTAACTGAAGACTTACCAAAATGATCGCCAACGCTGTAAAAGGCTAATCTCCCAAAAACAAAACTCAAATGAAAACAACATTATTAAAAATCCCACCTAATAACAAAACAAACAACAACATGAATGTATATGCAAAAAATAAAATACCATCGAAAATTTTACTGAGCCCAGAATTTCAGAAATACAGTCCAGTCTGAACACATCATTAGCTTACGCCTTACAATAATGTGGTCGCCGCAAGCAATACACCTGTGCCCGCATCTATCGCAGATAAGACCTCTACCATTGATGAACCTATTTCCAACAAAACTAACGTCTTCGATCACACCTTTTCTCATAATGCCCTAAATCAAACAAACTAATTAAATTCCACACAATTCAACAAAAGTGATAATACATTCACATCAATAACTGGACATAATACAGCACCACCAAGAGACCATTCGATAGTGTTAAATTCCATAGATAGCATCCCGCAGCTAGAATATGTGATTGCTATAATGAAAATTGTATCCCCCAAAAACATCATATTTATTTCCAGAATTTCAAACAACCGTTTTTGCAATTTTTTATCGATGAAACAAATCCTTGATAACTTAATGGAAACACACAGTAAATATAACACATAATAAATAACCAAGAATTACAAATTCAAAGACTCAACTACCTAGCAAAAAGGACAGTAATATCAAATGTCTGCTCATCTATCTCAAACCAAATCATTCTTAACCAACTCAATTTACTCTATTTATGACTCCCGTATCCCAAATAAGTTACCTTAACGTTGGAATATCCATAGAAGGGTACGGTTATAGGTTAAGTTTTCGTCGTCAGATGTATATATAACATGATGGCACATCAAAAATACTTAGAACCAACTAAAACGATTCTCAATCCCGTATATTATTCACTGATGACAAAATAACATATTTTATTTGCAAATCTACTGTCCATACATCATATACTTGTAAAAAGGAGAACTGAACCCACATGGAAACCCCATCTCCTCCGCAGGGCCCGGTCAATGAAACAGAGATTAAATCAACCCCCGATAACATTCACATAGAATAAATTGAAAACACTCAACCTCTTATCAATGCATCAATAACAGTCGTCAGCCCGGAGATAACCTCCCAAATTTGAACAACTCCACCGAACACACTTACACACAACTAACAAGCGTGAGGCTATAACAACATCATCCTCCTCAGCTTCATCAATTCCATAATGCTATGGATTATTATAAATGATATATATAAGCACTAGTAATATTGACTCAAATACTTAAAAATGCCGTTCACCGGGACTTTCCACGTACACGCCTCACCACGCTAAAAAGGTTGTTGTAGTGTTATGTTTATTAGCGTAGGAGTAAGTACACGAATAGCTTGAAATCTGTTTGGAAGAAAAAAACTTAATATTTTTATTTGACATAGGTAAGTACACACAAACCCAGGGAATAATTGTCTTTTTGCATCATTGTCGGATGTACCTACCCGCCTACAAATCCGTATATTTACTTAACTGCATGTTGCGTTTATCGTATTATGACAAAAATATCTTCTGGTCATGGTATTAACAGATAATTATAATTAGAATGAAAAAAAAAAATCCCTATAACTAAAAATTGTATAGACCCTAGTTATTGCATAAGCAGCGTTACTATAACTGAAATAAAATGTTAAGTTGGCCTGTATTATCCAATTAATCTACTACATTAAATTGTTTCGTCAAGACAACTAACTTATAATAATTATGATAATACTACCTTATGTGACTCAAACTTTGTTCAATTCGTTATTTAATATTCGTTGTATGGTTTCAAAATTAATTTTAACTTTTGCGTTGCCCGGAATAAAAATTCTGATTTGCAGCAGTACATTATCAGGTAGGCAATCTACCTGCGGTAGATCATGTACGTTAGTGTATGATTTAACTCTAAAGTATCAAAGTTATACCAAGTTTGTCGTATTCTACCTATGGTGGATTGATATAATCAATTAATACAAAATCCTAACCTAACCTAACCGTACTAAAATCAGATGAATAAACGCAAACGCATACAAAAAAATTCATTCAAATCGGTCCAACCATTTAGGAGGAGTTCAGTCACAACACACATACAATAAAATTATTGCGCTTAGCAACACATTCTGTGATTAATTTTTATATTATATGAATTCAACAAACATGCCCGATTAACCAATAGCAACCAATATAATATAATGCACTGTTGCGCCACTGTTGTATTTTCGACATACAGATTTGAGATTTCCTACCTTTCCGGTGGATTTTCCTAAAATTTTATTTCATAAAAACCTTCTCCTGGCAATTACGAACATATTAAAAAAAATTTGATCCAAATCGGACCAGTCGTTCTCAATTGATGAATTTTTATACATTTTTGTCTCCATTTTTATATATATAGATATAGATAAGTTACATATTTAGTAAACAATTTGCAACACATTTAATTAAAGAGCTGGAAATTTATTATGTCCAGAAAATATATTTTTATACGAAATAGGTTGCAGTGGCCGGAATGGCCAGAAAACAGATTTCCAAATAGCGATAGAATACAATGGTCCTGTATTCGATTTTAACATATTTCCTATCATGGGTTTTATAATAGTTGGTAGCTTTGTTTTTGAATTATTGCGTGGTACCTATGTCACTGCAAATCCAAAAATATATACTTTCGAGTGGGCACATACGTACAAGTCGGATTTTATAAACAATTTATAATACTAAAAAAATTTCAAAATGAATAAACAATAATAATATCATACTTGAAGTAATTTATACATAAATACATTAGTAGCTAGTTGGAAATATTTCAACTTAGATAATATCATAGTCGTTATTATTTATTATAGTTTTTCCGGTTACAATAACTAAGATGATAATATTATTATATGCATCAATTGTTGTTTAATTATATGCATTCAGTGCGTAATATACGTTTTCTCAAGGAAATTTGATTATGAACCGTTGTTCATGGACCAGTTATCAGATTCTTAGATCGGAAACAATTCACCGGTTGTATTCAGTTTTTTATAATGCCGTCATCGATTCAAAATCGCATTCAGCTGCAAATTAAACATCTATAATAATACAAGCGTAATAGATTAATGACTTATATATTCGTACAAGTATGTTTGTTTAGCTCATATTCAACATAAACACAATTAATATATTTGGTATAATTATTAATTGAACACGTTGGCCGTATTAACGTGTGTTTAAAGTTATTTCTGATTATACATTATACACTACGAGTTTAATACAATTCATGTATTTATAATAACGATTTATATCAAAAACCAATACAAATTGAATTTAATTTACATCACATAAACATCAAACAATCATCTATGCGTATGTACAAAGTATAGTTAATATCGTTCGTTCTGGCAAACCGCGAATAATGCTCAATAATAATATTTGCATATTACATACAATACAACAATATTTAGAGCAGTGAGGTAGAAATCGAATAATCGTCAGCGGATTAACGGCCGAGTGATAATTTAGTCGCTAATTAATGTTAATCACTTACGGTTGGATACAACAACAAAAAAAAATTTTAATATTAGCGTAAAAATTATATTTTTCCCGACATCACTATGGGAGTATACCTAACTATATAACTGTTTAATAAAACAATCGCCAACGAGTGTGATTGTACGAATGGTACTAAACGTGTCGATCCTTCAGATCTGAAACGCAATAATGATCGTTGTCTTTAAAAGGAAAGCATGTAACACGTGTATTAATTACTAAATACACATTAAATGTCAGCGTCGGTTCGGTGCCGGTTTTTCCAATATTCCGTAGTTCTATAAAAATTAAAAAAATATATTTAATATCTTAGTTGCTACCTTCATTATAATACTTTTCCTCTAATCTACTGTCGTTGTTACGGTGTATTATATCAACAAGAATGTCTTCACGGGAAAACTCTTACGACTCGTCAATATGCCGAATTTTGATAATTTTTTTTTTATCCGATGAGAACTTATCCAGGTTTGACCAAAACCTGCAATTCCATTTTAGTGTTAGAAAAATACGTTTGAAAATAACTAATATTGTGCATTATTCAAATACATCATTAATTAGCGTCTTTAATTAGAATTTCAAAAATCAGGCTTTGATCCAGCCTGAAAAATGGTCTCTTCTTTTAAATAATAATAAAAAAAAACATAAATTAAATTCGACTATTCTACAGGGCGCGAGCGTGAGAGTTTTTTCTGTAAGACATGTTTTTGTGTTGTTAACTCACCGGCTCTGACGGTTTAATAACGCTTTCATCTAAAAAAGTCGTGCTTCACCAGTGAATTGTGTATTATAATATACAGAATAATCTAATTTTTCGTAACGCTAATCTCTGCAATAACAAATAATGTACCAAAATTAAAATAAAACAAAAAAAATATGTACATAATCACTAAGGCATAATCTCTAGATAGATAAGTTTTTGTCGTTTAATTCAACTAAATACATTAAACCGGTATAATTAAGGCCCGGATATAACGACACTCACACGATAAAAATGGCAATTAATAATGTATCAGGATTAAAAAATAAAAATAAATAACAAGAATAATCTTTGCCACTGTTTCAAACTCGAACTAATTAAAAACTGCGTGACGCTTGATTTTGATTATAGAAGTTTTATTACGCCCCATATTAAAATCACTTCTGACGCGTATACAATATTATGATGTTTAAAAACTCGAACTTATATATACTATAGCTAGGTACCTATACAATAACTTATTTAATATAATATAATCATATTATACTCGACTTTGATTTCCAGGAAATCGTTGTTGTATTTGCATTTGAACAGTGCGTGTAAAAAATATTAATATTTACAGACAATCTTAATTACTACCTGCAGGGAGCCTATATTTTTTTCACATAATAAAATGTTTATATACTATATATATATTGCAAAATGTACCTACGTCAATAAATATTCTGCACGGTTAGTTAGCTTAAGCGTGTGCTTTGTTTCCAAAAATCAAACGGAAGTTACCCACGTTCAAATATTATAACCTCATTACCTACTCATTAGGTATTTTAGTATTTATATCATATACGAAATTGTGTATTTTGTTTTATTTATTTGTTTGCTTTTTCAGTGTATTTTAATTTCGAGTGTGGACCAAAACACTTTGACATAATTATATATAGATGGACATTTTTATAGGACAATAATATTACCTGTGAAATTTTAACCCATCGATCGATGACAAGAGTATTATGATTATTGGTTTGCGTTATTTGTGTGTTGTGTAATATATAGATTTCTATATGTTCTTGTGCTCGAAAAAGGGGTTTTTTCGGAATAATATAATATATGGACTGAAAATGCCACATCGTTAAACTGTATTATTATTCTTATTATTATCGAACTGTATATTATCTCCCTTCGAAATGATGAAAATATATTTCTTTGTAGGTAGGCACTATTGTAAGCGGAGACATTGCTTCATTCGTAATAAGAAATATAATAAAAGAAAATCATAGATATAATACAAATACAGGTCAGTATGGGTATAATATAATATATACTATATAATATGCTAGTTCGTAATGACAGTGTCATTTTTTTCAAATGGAAATGTAAATGCAAACCGTAAATGTAATTCTTATTTATAATTTTTACCAAGTTTTAACGGCATCCGACTGTATTCAGCATGACGAAACTATTAAAATAATATGTTGAAGTAATATTTTGTCAGGTCCAAATATTATTAAATTTAACTGAACTCATTCATTCCTTATCGTTCTACTTTTTTTTAGTCAGTCATTTTTTACGTATTATTGATAATTTGGTCAAATGAGATCTATATGCATCTTTCGTTTATACGCATGTGCGTCATTCTGACACTTTCTCACGAGGTCAGTAATACAGAATCGTCTCCTATAATTTTACTGATTTTTCTTTCGACCAATTAATAAGCCCAGCACTCGTCATAGTGATCAAGTGCCACGTGAAAACCTTACTCGTGCCGCTTATGCAATTTCACGTTTCAATGCATAGGTACATTTTATACTTTGCAGGCATACAAATAAAGACTCTACGAGTTAAAGACCCTTTGTCCGTAGAAACAACTGTCAAAGTAAAGATTTGTTAGGAAAAAAAAAATGTTAAAGTTAATAATAGTATTATATTATACAGGTTGTTGCAGAATGACCTAATAAATGAGAATAAAAAAAATGATCGTATTACAGTAATTATGAAAATTATATGAATAGGTATTAAACAACTTAAGAAATATACTTTTTCCAAAAAAATATTATTAAACAAACATACCTAATTCAAACTAATTTACTCAAAAAAATTGATATTTAAAAAATTTAAATAAATTAATTGGCTTAAATAAACGTTTTTATGATACAAATATGTCTAATCATCATATTTACAAATTGGTTTAAAATTTATTGATTATTAGTAATAAAAAAAAAAAAATTAATTCATGTGTCAGGGGTTTATGTTACACTCTGTATAACTCGTTGATTAAGTGTTAATGTAATATTATCAAATTGTATTATTTATCACAAATTATATTTTTCCTCATGACGCTGCATATCTGCATTAATATATCATTAAAGGATATTTAAGCTAAAATCAAAACCTTTAAGAGCAAATGTATGATATTACCACTTACATATAAATATTTCGATATGGTCTAGATGACTGTGACCCTTGATGCACGAAGATCTGAGAATCATTGAATATAGTGATAATTTTGTGAAGCTTATATAAAATTAAAATACAAAATATACAAAATTGATTTTTTATATCAACTTTAAATATGACTTTACTTATAATAGTATCATGATATAAATTATTGTAAGTTACAATGCAATATATTATTTATGCACAGCAGCTTATATTTTTCATATTTAATGTAGCCCAACCACTAAAGTAAGTGAATGATTTTAGCACCTCCTTAATGTTCACTCAATGCCCTTGTACTTACCAATACTGAGATTGTATTATACAGTGATTTTCGTGGTAATAGATAGTAAATACCTTCAAACTTTAGCGAGAAATACAATCGACCTTTTAAATATAATACGACATTAGTTTTATACGAAAAAAAAATTAAGCAACATATTATATAAGAAAATATTATAACAAGCATACCATAACAGCATTAACAGTATAACGTATCAATATTTCTCACTCAAAATGCTAATCATTGTTGTAATATACGGTTTAAAGTAATTTAACACAAGTCAATCCCGCTTAACCGACGTTGGTGGATGGTGGTGCATCATAACAATAATATAATATTGATATTATGATAAATTTATAACCTTAATTAAATGTAATACCTGTGTAGTGGATACTGTAGTCTGTATACCTAAAATAGTTACGACATAATATTGCGTTTTCGACGGTACATCGCTAAAAATTACAATCAACCGAACCGTTCGTTCCCCTCCTCGTCGTGAGTTTATATTATCCGGAGTCAAGTTATTTTATTTGCTTGTATTCGCCGTACTTGATACGCCGGCTGAATTGATTTATTCGAATGTTTGTACAAAACACAATAAAAATATATACCCAGAGTTGCGTGTGATTCGAAAAATTGCACAATGCACGTGCATGTGTGTTTACGTTGTATTTATACATTTACTCAAATGCAATTCTGTGTATATAAATTATAATAAAATTAGAATATTGGGTATATATATATATATACCCTATTTATATATATACGTTTAATGTTATACGGTCCAGTGAAAAAGCGTTTATTATAAAACCACGAGGACCGCGTTTTATCGTCAAATAGTATTTGGTGACAATTATTTTGTATTTCTGCAGTATAATAAAATATTAGTTCTATGTGTGATACGCACTTGCGTTGCTTAGAATAATATGTGCACTCGTGTGTGCAGTCATGTGTGCAAAACACTTTGAAATACTGTGGGAAGTATATTTTATTTTACTCTAGAAAATCTCGTTCGTTCCAAATAATATACGAAAGGGTGAAGGTGATTGGGGGGAGGGGGGTAGAGGGATAATCAAAACTATAGAAATATTAAAGCCTTTATTATAATAATATTATTATACAAGACAATATGCTCATACCATATTATTACACCTCCAAACCAGACGTCCATGAACTTGGCCCAACCATATAGGAGTTAATTTAAGAAACTTATGGAAAAAGTTTGCAAATAATAGAAAGTCAATTTTTGAAGTTAGTGAATCGTTCTGCTCTTTGTTAAGTTACTCCAATTAAAAAAAAATATACACAAGAATGAGTAGTCACCCATACAGCCCACCCATTTTGCCGAATCAATATTACATTTGAGGTTCAGCATATAGTTTATAATAACAAATTGTGTATTTAAGTTAACAAATCGCTCTCCGCTGATGCACATTCTACATTTATTTTATCTCTGCCAGATGTTTTTAGTTTGTCACTGACGAAAATGTAATTTTTCAATTTTTTTTTTCTTCTATTAATAATGATATAATTATGAGGACTTGATAACCTGTATGAGATACCTATAGGCACTACCTCCGCAGTCTATTTACCGAAAAATATTTTAGAATTTCAGTAGGTACCCAAAATAAAAATGTTAGAATCTAGGTTAATGTTAGTGTTTAAACACATATAAAAACTAAGTTTGTGGAGTACAATATTTTTGAGATAAGGATTTTTTTTTATGTTTATAAAATATTTTGTCTCACAAAGAAGTCACAGTGTTTACGTTTTCTTATATAGGTACTTAATGTTAACTTCTCCGCTATACGATATTATTTTGAAAATATTCTTTACTTCAAGTATGATAAATAGGTGTTTAAACGGTGATATCAACCTAGATACCACAATTTTGATTTTACGCAGGGGAATTTCGCATTATTCCTCTTTAAACATAGTACGGATTCAGCATATTATCATGGATATTGCGTCATCTTAATATTTATTTTGACAACAATTAATTGACTCGTAATCCAAATTATAATTATTAATCCAGCCATAATATCAGTACTCTATTTGGGTTAAAATATATACTACTGCGAATGTTATACCGCAGTATTATATACGCTTGTAATATTACTCTCGTTGTTTTTATGAACATTGTTATTTAATAAATTTTTTGCCGCTTTTACTGAATATATTGGGTTTAAATGGATTTTGTATTCTGCATTTTGTGCGACAAACGTCGAATGAAACCATATAACCAAAATAACCAAAACGAATTTTATTGCACTATGTAAATACAGACGAATGACCGTCGATCACATTTAAAACCGTATCGCGATCGCGTATAATAAAATATGTGCTTAGTACACACGTATACATTGTGACCATTTCCGTAGAATTATAATATTTTTACTCGTATTATTGCGAGTTAGGTGGCGTGACAAATGCATTATTGCCACAGGCATTAAACTTGAATATTTTATATTTTTTCGTTCCCAGCACAAACGTTATGATATTTTATTATGTTTTTTCGTGATAAATAATATCGTTAATCAAATGACTTGTCAGCGCATGACAAACGGTTTGAAAATATAACGCATGTGCCCCTCATTAAAATCAAATAATGCATGAAAAGAAATCCGCGTGTATTATGCAGGACCTTCGATGTTTTTACGAACAAAAACCATCGGCTTTTTTTTTCAGGACATCGTTTCCCTTTATGCACTCATAAAATAAAATAAAAACAACCACTCTTTGGCGGGCAGTGAACAACCAAGGATAATTAGATTGGAATGTGTCTGGAACGAATTCAAATGAAATGGGATTTTTTTTTTTATTTTTACGGGATAGTCGTTTTACCCCTCGGGTTTACTGACGAGCGACGTCATATAGCCGACGAGGGATGCTGCAGCGGAAAGAAAGAGAACGAAGATGGGAAAAAAAAGGTCTGAAAAGTCCCCCTAATGTCGAAAAACGGTAGAATCAAAAAGGAAAAATGTGAGGGAGGAAGAAAAAAAAGAGAAATGCGAAATCGAGTGAAGTCTAAAAGAAGTAATGAAAAGTTCGACGTGACTTTTTCGCAATAAACAACGGCAATATTGTAGTATCCGCGCGTCTAAACAAAATAAAAACATTTGAAGAGAAGGGAGCCAAGTTTTCTTTTTTTAATCTGACCAAGTCCCCTGTGCCTTGTATATATATATATATATTTATATAGTAGAGTCATGGATAATCGATTTTATTCGCAAATAAACGACTTTTGAATTTTCAGGCACCCGCACACAAACTATTCAGTCGCGACAATATTATTATTATATTCCTTCGGAATGTGTGCATACTATAGCAAAAAATAATAATAACAACATGCATTTATAGATAAATATGTTATTATTATTTTTGGAAATCACTCATACATAATTATTCATGCGTAGGTATTGCATAGGTATTACGTCTGGCAGGTATATAAATAGAAAAACATTTTAGTCATAGGTAACTTCACCCAGACTTGGATTCATTCAAAGAGTCACACTTGATTATTATACATTTTATTTTTCACCTTGTATTGGTATTATAAATGTACAAATGTGCACGTCGACAGTAAATAATAATAACAAAATACGCACGTTACTTTTTAGATTTTCCCATGACGTATTACAATAAATTATACAATTTAAATATAATATGCAATAAATAAAATACGATTTGTTGTAGTACTTCTAATGTATAAACGGTAATGGTTTAGAATTGTTAAGCTACTAATGTGCGTTATAAACTTATAATAGTATGTTGGGGTTCAAAACCGATTAGGAAATCAAAGAAAAATAGAACATTCATCCGGTATTCCGGTTTTTTATTAATGGTTTCTGTTTCACATTACTTTTATCTTACAAGATTTTAGTAAAAGTTAAATTAAAATAAACATTATAAATCGATTATTTTAAATTTCTGTCATTTTAGTAGGTTCCGTAAACAATAAGTAAAATTATATAAACTTGTTATGAAGTAAAAATACCATGCATAAATATTTAATTTAGATTAGCTTACATTTTGTTTGTATAAAATTTGATTTGACTTTTATCATCTTAAAATACTAGTAATTATTTCATATAATTACGTATAGTTCATATTAGTCATTAAAAATATAATAAAAAGTTATCGTTTAACTATTGGGTGGAAAATTAATTGTGATAATATTGTGATAATATAATATTAAATCGTGTAATATCTAAAATAATTTAATTGCAATATGTGAATATTATAGAATTTATGAAACAAACACCTACAATTGTTAATAATGTATATTTAAAAATTTGAAGTTGGTACATTCAGAAAAACAATATATATCATCTGTTTAATAAGTTTAATTTTGTTGGAAACAATTTATTTTTAATTGGTCGGAAATTGGATCCTAAAAATTATTAATGGAATTCGTAAACTTGTCAAATATAGTATCCAAATCAGATACGTTCGTTCTGTTTGAATTACGATGCCAAAAGGGATGGGATGTGTGGATTAAGTTTTCGAACAGAAACTTGAATTGAGTGTTGAGTAATACGATGCGAGATTGCGAGGGGGTGAGCTATATGAAACGGAATGTGTTTGAGGCATCAAACACGAGGGACGGCTGAAGATGATATGGCCAATATGAGGGCTAGTAAATCTCAGTGCACCGTGAAAAGTTGCCACGTCACATAGCTTAATATTAATATTATGTTGTAGATGAACGTAGTTTTCGATTAGAATAGTGATATATAACCACTGGACGACTAAAATTCAAAGTATTTTTTTCGGTGTTTTATTGGGCCCTGGGAACTGACTATAAATACCTTGAGAAATATGTCTTAAAAGCTTTCTGTCCAATCATTCTACACACACACTTAAATGTACAAAAATCAAAATCAGTTAGATGAATGATTAAATTTGGTTTAAATATTATAACATTTTATTAATTTGTTGTGTTCCAATTTCTATTTTATAATCTCAGACGTGGCTATATTTTTTTTTACCGTTATGGAGGTGGTTAAAAACCTTAACAAAACAATTGTCCACAAAATGTTTAGTACAATGTAAATAATTGTATAAAATGTTATAATGTTTTTATATTAAAAGTAAGTTACTTAACGTAAAAGTGTTTAATTTAATAAGGTGAATAATTATTGTAATAACCTGTCTCATTAAATATTTAACACACGCGTTATACCTAACCTCGGGAAAACTTTTAGTATGACAAAATGTCATCTGTATTAATATTTTGACGATGCATGCAATATTATATACCAACATTGTTGTTTTACCATAAATTCAGACGGACAACTGAAATAATTATTTTAATTAATAATAATTATCACCACGTGCATTATTGCGCTAACCAGTAGTTTCTATTTGTTATTTATTACATACCATGACACCACATGACCACATTTTGACTATGCTGTTAATTTACATCGGCGAAAGGGATGTTGAGGGGTTGCACTGACGTATATTGACTTTGGTTCAGGTCTAAGTGCATAATATCTACCGCACTGAGTGCGCGAACGCAAATGACACTTGTGCAGAGCATGTGTTTGATTGATGTACATGCAGTCTCTAGTACCTACGCACGGTTATCAAATACCTGGTTACTACAATTGAGTAGCAAATACCACATGTAAACACTGACATAATATACACAAACAGACTCTGTATTGATAATCTTCCATCATATAGACATGTTTACGAATTATATTACAAGCGTCATTATAATGTAATATTATAAATTATGATAGGTATAGGATCGTTTATTTTTAAATATAAATCGGATTCCTTCTTATTTAAATTTGGTTATATAATATTATGTTAGTTTAAGATTATGGTTTCGACACAGTTGATCTATGTTGATCGTCATTCAGGTATACCATATTAGAGTTACATTGCACCATGAACCTCTGGATGCATGGCCTTTTTTAACGGTGTATCAAACATTTAAAATAATATATTATATATAAATTGGTTGATTTTTTTTTTTTTTGTGTTTGTACTTGTCAGGACATGGTTTGTGTGAAAGACAATTGTAGGAAAATCCATTGGAAAAGTAGGAAATCCTGATAAAAAAAACAGTGGCTCCGTCCACCCAAAAAAATATAAGTTTAAAATACACCAGTGGTGCAATCTTTCCAGTAAAATAAAATACAATTCCATTGTTTTAACGTTTTTGTTTACTTTTTCACAAAATGACAAAACGTATGAAATTGAAATTTGAAATTATTTTGATTCCTTTTAAGTCCAAAAATAAAGTATTTTTTTAAAAATACGCATTTTAAAGATGTGCTCATATAAATACTTTGATTCAGTAATCGGAAATATAATTTTTTTAGATTCTGAGTGGAGCGAGGAAACTATTTGTTTTGACAATAGTGTTTATTTTATTTTTTTTTTTTTATATCCTGTATACAAAATTTCTACCAGAAGGAGTGCTTCAATTTCAACATATAGTACTTATTATTTTTTAGAAAATGGGATCAAGATGGTACTTTAGTGAGGTAATTTTTCGATTTTCTCAATAGTTATTTAATAACACGGGAAAAACCACCGAAAAATTACGAAAAAATGCTAAAAATGGGATTTTAATTTCTAACACTTTGTTTATCAACATAGAAACGAATAAAAAATTATAATATTATAATATTAATTCAACTTACATGCTAAAATAAATATGCAATAAAAATATAAAATATCCAGACTGACAAATCGTCTCCGCTCAGAATCATTTTTCTTATACAATGATATTTTATCATTGAATTCAAGTCTAATACAATCCATTATACAATGACCCACTTGTAATCTACTGTACAGCAAAGCGACATCCACTTACCTGCTTTTTTTTTATTATAAATGGTTGCTTTTGGTTGCAGTTTATAATAGAAATATATTCTATATTAGGATAAAAAAATTGCACAATATTATTAATTGACCACTTTACGTCGTCATAGAGAAACAACTATTTTTGTTTTTCCTTTGGCTTAAGTCCATGTGGTTTTGTGATTTAGTTTTAAGTTGATAATAATATAAAATGGAATTTCGAATTAATTTCCACTGTACGTAATTTAGATTACTTATTTTGTTACGTGGCAAACCTTCGCATTATTTGGCACGTAAGAAAAACATCAAGATATTCAAATAAGAGTAGTTAACTCAGTAATTGATAGGGTAATGAATAAAGATGTTATCATTGGTGATCTTTCGTATAGATTACCAATTGGCTATTCAGAGTTGTAAAGATTACAAGTTAGGGCACAGTTAGAGCGTAGATTGATTACCTAGATGACTAGGTTGCACTTACTGTTGTTGCTCATCGTCATGTCCGAAAGTGCATATGCTGCTTGCATATTTTCCGCGATCCAACGTACTCGGATTGTCTACCTAAGTGACTAAGTTGCACTTAAATCGATTTTAACACACTTTTCTCATACAAAAATACACTGTATATACGACGGCACAAAGCAATCAATCCTCTATAGGAATATGGCATAAACATTGTTTTAACAAATTTATTTATTTTTGAAACTTATCTTTGGCACTGGCATGCCACGGCAGCGCTGGGCGGGACAGTTAATTTATAATATTTATGATAAACTTACTACGAAAAATGATTCTGAGAGGAGACAGCCTGTAAGGATATATATCCACAAAGGAAGTAAGGATATTTTATTACCTACATATATAATTAGCTATTCTATAGTTATAAGTATTATAATGAATTCATTTTTGTACAAAAATATTATAATGCTATTTAATACAAGGCCCCTCAGACATAATTCATAACACAATTAAAAAATAATGAAAAAAATGATAATTTTTTTAACAAGCTATTAAAGTTAATTATTTACCCATTACAAAATTCATTATATCTTCAAAATGGTAAATGTAAATTATATTATTGTCAAAAATAACATTAAATTTTTAATTTTAACGCCTCAGACTTGAAAATTAAATAGAAAATTCCATATAAGGTTTTTTACTAGGATTAAAAACAAAAATTAGAGTTAGGCCCAGGGATTGTAACCAAACCTAAAAGAATCGGTTGCACTTGGAACCGGAACCTTTAAAATATTAAGAACCAAAACCGGAACCGGAACCAACACCTTTATTTTAATAAATAAAGTACCCACCGGAACCGAACCGGAATTTTTAAATTAAAGCGGTACTTTTCGGTTCAAAAATAAAATAATTCTATTTATCATAATAATATTTAAAGGTATCACTGTTTTGTATATAATCTATTTATGATCATATTATGAATTTTCTAATATTTCTCATTCTATTAATTAAATCCACATTCCGGATAGGAATTTAAAATTATTACACTTTTCGGTACCGAAATTATCTGGAACAAGAATCGAAATTATTTGGAACCGGTACCTTTATTTTATTTTCAACAATAAACGAGAACCGAACCGGAACCATTATTTTGGAGAACCGGTACCAGAACCGATACCGATAAATTCAAAAGGTTCCAGTCCCTGGTTAGGCCACATATTATATTTATATAGGTTTATATAAGTTCTATTTTTATAAAACTAGAAATCCACGCGTAAAATAACGATTTATCTCAAAGTATTGTTATTATTTTTTTTTAATTCAAAAAATATTAACTTGATTCATTATACTACTAGGTACTTGAAATGTTCTTTGAACATGCAATTCTGATAATATTAAGATTCATTTTACTGGCTATTTTAGCATGAACAAATTCACAGTACGTTCTACTGTACGTTGTAATTGATTGATAAGTTTATGATAGATAGTAATATGATAGGTAATAAATAATAAAATTAATACCAATTATATTAACATGAATTTAATATAATAATTTGTAAAATTTGTTTTCGGCAAAATTAATTGAATCTACTGTATTCCTTGCGAAAAAAATACTTACAGTAATAATAAATTATAAAAAAATATAATTGATAAATATAGTTATACAGACCGTCAGTGTCTCCGCTCAGAATCGTTTATCATTGTATACAATGATTTACAATTGAATTTTAATTTAACAAAATATGTATGACGGTCATCTAATAAATTACGAGGTACTTTCGACACTTACTATATTCCAGAGTGAGTTTCCAGTTTTTTATTTTGAAAATTAATTGGAACTCCCCACCCCCCATCCACTACAAAAAGTAAAAGTAAAACCAACCTACAACTAAAAACCACTATTGAAGTTCAAGATCTAAAATTTTTTTTTACCACAACACAACGCAAAAATTAATAAATAAATATTAAACACACATTAAAGTCAAGTCTAATCGTTCATCGCCCCACTCAGATCTTAAAATACGAAGCTAAAAAAAATTTACTATATATACCTACCTACCAGTTTTTTCAGAAAAAAATACCATTAAATAATTTTATATTTTATTAATAATAAGATTCAGTATAATATATACATATATTATATATATATATATAATATAAACCTCAATATATATTTTACCTCAATAGACGATTATATAGCTTTACAAGAGCAACGTATAGAAAATATACTATTTTTGGTATACACGGCCATCGTCTCAGTGTATATGTTTAATAATATTAGCGTATCCCCTATTGGAATGGTATAATATATTTTCAAAAATGTCATTCGCACACCGCAAGTTGTCATCAATTATACGCCGATTATCGTCGGACACTCCTCCGACACGGATACCTCGCCCGAACGAAATGTTGTATAGGTAGGTACATACGCGATTTGATGATAAATGCGTATTATATTATGTTGGTGATATCGATTATTACGTTTGTTCAGTCTGCGCAACCGTACTCTGAAATAATTATAGTTACGATAGACACACGTTTGAGGGATGGACGGTATTTATTTCGTTTCTGACATAGATAAGTAACTAACTCTTTGTTTTGGTTTTGATTTTCTACGACACGTAATAATTATAATCAGTTGTTACGAACAACACGAGGTACAACAATTTAAACTCACACCTTTTTTTTTTACTTTTGTAGGTTGTATTTCGTCGTCAAACCGGCAACAATGAACAAAAAATCAACCTCTGTACACGATCGATGCAGTGGCAACAGTAAGCCATATATAATAATATACACATGATTGGGAGTAATGGAGTAATCCCATGTAAATAAGTGTGACGGAAGAGAATACTAGTTACCAAAGTGGTTACATGTAATTAAGATGTGATATCACAACAAACCGTGATAAGTGAAACCCCATTATAAACATTGATATATTATTTTAGTTTGTACTTTTTAATAATAGATAAATTAATAACATTGACAAACTAATAGGGGTATAACAATGGTCAATAATAATAATAATAATAATAATAATAATAATAATAATAATAATAATAATAATAATAATAATAATAATAATAATAATAACCATATTGAAATTAATTATTTAATTCAAAAATTAGCAGATTATGAGTTGAAAAAACAATTTTTTTATGGTAGAACCAGTATCTGTTACCGCAAATTACCATAATTTAACTAGTAGAATTTTCTATCTAGTATAAAATGTATATTATATATAGAGATGTACTATCCATTGTATATGTATTATCTATGCAGTAAGCGATGCTTCTGAAACAATACCAAATGCCCGTTCGAAAACATAAATTCGATCCATTTCTTGTGCACAACGGAATTAATGCGTGTGGGCACTGAACAAATAAACAAGAAGACGGTTAGACACACACATAAGAGTCGAAAGCAAGTGTATTTTATTTTTTAGTTTTGTTTTGTTTATGGAATTTCGAACACAAGAAGTTGAGCTATTTTTTTGAATAGTTGAAAATGGTTTTGAATATTTAGATAATGTGACATTTTCATACAATTTCAAAAGTGGTTCACGAAAAGTTTATAAAATGTGTAGCTAACACCATTGATTATATAATATAATGTATAATCAATGCTAACATATATCATGTCAACTCTTAACCACCGATATAATCACGATAACAGTTATTGGTATACGTATGTATAGGTATTACAATACCGCTATATATAAAGAGCAGGTGGAAATATGGGATCTCTATTAGGTAGATAATTTAATTCGTACCGACCAGACGGCTGTTGTCAGACACTCAGACACTTCAGTCGCGTTCATTCGTCCCATTACAGCACAGTAAACACACATATAGACACGGGCATACATACACACAGATAAAAACATATTATATCTGTCGAAAGAAAAAACGCGTCAACCATCGTGTACGATGCGATAGAGTACTCGCGGGTGTAGTCACCCGGATACGGTCATTTCGTGCGTGCAGACTCGTGTCACACCACATGGACTTGGGTGTATTTTTTTTTTCATTCCACCCCTCGAAAATACCCTGCTAATTGTAATTTTGCTCCGTCCGTACGTCGCGCCGCTCGTAAAGACATTGATTTATTAGCCCTGGACGAAAGCCACGCGGTCTCCGCGATATCCGTATTGATAGGCGTGAGTGCATACATATATATATACTAGGAAGATTTATATAATATATATATATGTTCATGTACAGATCTACGCGATTAAATTTTATAGTCCTCCGTTTTGGAGGGGATGAGTAAGCCGCATTGGCAGTAACGTCACTTTACTGTATTTTAAAATTCGCATAATATTAAATATTTTTACCTATGCCCATTCGATTTCAATATACGACCGACCAACCTCATTTCAGTATTCTGCATATTATTCGTCATCAGGAGACAATTTGAGATATTAGAATTCATCGCTTGACGGCTATCTGCGAATAATTATCATAACTGCCACGGAAATAACAATATTACTCTCCGAACCAAATATTACTAAATTAATATGTATATATTACCATTTACCATGCATATAATATTTTTTTTTCCCACAATAAAAAATATTATGACTATTTCCCATCTCTTATTAAGGAATTAAAATTCAAAAATAACGAAGTCAGCTGCCTAAATTAGGCATACAATCTGTTCCGAATTTAAAAGTGAACACATTACGGACACTAGGAGTTAGGACATTCAGCTAAAATTACGGACACTATATATAGTGAAGTAGGTACCTACCTATCTATGGTGTATATCTACACTACTTACAATAATGTTATTTAAATAATAATAACTGCAGTACGCCAATATACTACCTATTGTAGTTAAAAATTGTGATTACCTATTGTGTTGTATAATGAAAAATAATTTAAATAGTGTCCCTACAGTTGTGGTTAAAATTAAATAACTTTGAGTATTATACACTGTAGGTATTTGATGCTTAATACGACATAAAATATAAAGTTTGATAGTTCAAAAGCAATATTATAGGTAGAGTTGTTTTAGTAACACACAACATACTGATTTATTTCATCAAGCCTTGTAGACCTTTTCGGGTTCCATACCTTTGCCATCGTTTTCAAAGACAATTCCAGGAATTCTAAGTTTTCCGTATAAAAGTTTAGGGTGCTCAAACCCTTTTAGCAAACTATAACATGCATAAGAAATTGTATAAAAATAATAATCGCACAATATAATAATATATGTCATATACTTCATAAATGTGGTGAACATTTGATCGAGTTCACAATGAACAACATCTATTACAATAGACGAAGAAGGGTGCTCAAAATTACACTAGGGTGGTCATGGTATAGCGAAATCGCTTGAAGAACTTGTTATACATTTTTATATATATAAATTACCACAAAAAAACCTACATCAGATCATAATTCTGATACAAAATCGTAAACGTTTTATTTAAGCAATGAGCAAAATTGTATATTTAATGAAGTCGGTCATAATGAACATTGCACCTACTTGCACAATCTTACATCTACTTTAGTATTTTTAAGCTGGAAATTTCTCGTCAACAGTGGTTGTCAAACTGGAGCCCCGAAGTGCATTAGGGTTCCTTAGACCTTATACTAATAGACGAAGCATGGTAATAGTTTCTACTCTGATCGTTTTGTTTCACACTTCTGTGCATGTACGTGAACCACAATATATTGTGTATAGTAAACATAGAAAATACAAAATTATTGTATTACAATATGATGATACGTGTATATTTCTTACGGATATATAATGAATTATCAATAAACTTGTCAGTTTTTTATTTCAACGTTCTCGTTAGATTAACTTATTACCCATAATAATACTTCACTTTCACGCAATTTGCCGTCACCACACCATTTCACACCAGACCACGTCATTAGTAGAAGGTCTATGTCCCCGAGATGTATCTAGGCCCTAGATTCTAGGAGCTTCGTGGAGACATCCAGACCCAATATTATTAGTTGCATTGAAATGATAATCATGATTCATTATGTTTTCTTGTTAAAATTGATAATCCTGGTTTTTAGGGCTTCTTAATTTTTATCAAACTATGGCATCCGTATCTCTATGAACAAAATTACGTTTTTAGACTACTCCATTAGACTATCGACATATGGAATATAAAGTAATATTTTATCAATAATTAATATACTATCGTTATATCTAGGCCTAAGTCCTGGGTACCTACCAATACATTTCCGTATTTAAACGTATTTATATATGTGAATTTTATGTTAAAAGTCCACTTTTTCGAGTAGAAACCCTCGTAACTATATTGCAACATTGTCGTAGATCATATTATTATCGTGTATGGTATATACATTATTACATTATACGTTTGGCGGTTCTGCCGATAGGTTTATATAAATAGACACACCACACACATATATGGTGTAATGGTGTATACACATTATAACGTATTAATATGGTCTATTCGCTATCGTATTCGCCTAGATGTGCGAGGCTATATGCAATTACAAGCCAAAATACACACATATTACGTGAATCACATTTAGACCTTTTCAAAGGCCCCGTGATGGCTGTTGTTGTAATACTATAGACGTAAATACGGAAGCTTATGAACTGGAAAAGTTTGTCACGTACCAATGCCGAGAAACACCGTAATATTATATATATTACATATATTATATCCATGTTATACAGTAAATGTCGGCAATATAATATATTAACTCGCTAAACATATTATTATTTACTGTTTCGAGAGTGCGTCCATGAAGTTTACTATGTTTTACGTAAAACGACTTAGACCGTCGAATAGTGACCAATATATATTTACGTGGTTGACTGTTGACACAGCTATGATGGAATAGATAACTACTGCGTGTCCTCCATTATTGTTTTAACATGGTTCATTCTAAACATAAAATATACTCTTAATAAATTACACATCGATACTACGCGATAATCCTACTTGAAGAGCATATCAGTTATATAAACTGCCAACTAAATATTTATACATTTCAACATTTGATACTAACTAAATTTTTCAAACGATTACAGAAATACATTCTCAAAATCACTGATACACACAGACATTGTCAACTATAATATATTATCTAATATAATAATATAATATATAATAATATTTTTTTTTCGATGCTTCAAGAGTATGTTGGAGGTATGTTGGTGTAAAATCGGTATTAGCCGTAATACCTATGTTGTAAATGGAATAATTCAACGGTGGGATAAAGGGAAATAAATATTCATACCCAAAATATCATGTTGGTTTGTTATTTTAAATTTTTCTTTATTACATTATAATAAAATATGAGCTTTATCAACATTTTGTTGAAATCTATTAAAAGTAAAAATAATCGATGATATTTTAAAATAGTTTACTGTAGGTACCTAGGTAGTATATTACAATATATTACTTTTTATACATAATATTATGCTCACAAAAGTCATAGATGTATCAGATGTATGTATTCAAATATAAAAAAATGTTGTATAATCATTGTATAAATCATAATATGAAAAATATGTCACTAATTTACACAATTTCTGTATTATAGGTTTAAATATTTTTATACTTACACATTGAGAAGTAACAATCACATTTATTTAAAATATAAATAAATAAATTGAATTGTGATTCTTTTTTAACCACATAAAACGATTTTAATCAGATAAAATAATGTGTATAACATGACGTTTTTACAAAGTTTAAAATTGTAAATACAAGGTAGGACGTAGGTATATAATATTATTTTATTCTTGAGTAATATACTTATTTAGATAGGTTATTCAAAGGCTAATGAAATAAGTACATTGTGCATGCACCTTTCTTTATGTAACTATTTAGAGAAAAGTTTCTTACAAAGGCCAAAATTTTATTTATTTTTTTTTGAAGTGACAAAAGTGAATGTTTAATGAAAAATTTCCTAAAAAGGAGAAAAGTTCTTAATTCCCATCCCAGTAATGAAAGTAAGCTATGATAATCTAAAAATATTTTATATTAATATAACGATTACTTGTCGGTATGGGACTGCACATAGATAAAAAAAATTACGAATAATGATTCGACAACGCACAGTAGAGTAAAACTGATTATTTTAATTTAATTCACTTTTTAACGTATTTAACTTGAATATGATAATTTGATGCTTTTAATGTAGAATTTTTCTTCTTCTAAACCAATTTCGTTTACAAAATTGTATCTCTCTTTTATAAAATACTTATTTATAAATACAACAAAGTATTTCTGAAAATATGTGCCATAAAATGTAAATTTTCTCAATGAAAAATGTATCTAATATACCAGGGATGGGCAACTAGGGATGGCGGCTACATTTCAAATTAAATTATAAAAATATAAAATGTTAGGATTTTTCTATATTTTATTTTATTATATTTATAAAATTATTAAAATTGGTATAATGTTTATCATCGTAAAATGTATATAATATGAAATCTTATCTAATATTGAACTAATAAATGTCTTAACATTATATTATTTATAGGGTCATAGTAAAGTTAACAAAGTTTTTTTTTATACTAAGCCGCTAGATATTTTAACACAAAAAATGTCTAGTAGCATTCTGTTGCTCATCCCTGTAATATACAAGAACAGTGAAAAAAATTAAATATTTTAAAATATATGAACCTGTAACAATCAGTTGATATGAAAAGAAATTTATTCACAAAAATCTATTTTTTGGCCAACTATGTTATAATCCTTGTTTAAAAATATTAGCAATATTAATAATAAATATTAAGAATACAATTACCTATTGTGTAATTCAATAGGAATGGTTTTACTGGTAATAACCATAAGAAAAAATATCAAATCAAATTATATCAATAACAAAAAAATCTTATTATTATTTCAGAATAACAAGTGTTCTAAAATCATTTACCCAATTCGATTCTTATAACATGACTTACAAATTATAAATCCTATTTCAACGATGGCATGTCTATGCTACCAATAAACAATAGTTATTTTGGATATGATTGACTCTTCACAAGCTACAACTACGATTTCGTCACTAAAAAAAAAATGGTTATCATGGACACAAATAAAAACTGCATAAATAACAACAACAATTTCATAGAAGGATTATTATATTTATTAATTGAGAAATTAAAAAAAAACATGTAAAAACCAAAAATACAGCAAGGAAGTATGTAGTTACAAAGTACAAACACAATAGATAGGGACACAATTAAAAAATGTATGAATAATATTATAAAATTATCTAGGTACATATAAATTATAAGTATATAATAATATTATATATACAAAAAAAAATGTCAGTAAACAGCTCAAAAATCTGAAAACTATAGTACCTATATCAAAAAAATGTTGAATATACATAAATGTTTACTGAAAATATTTTCAAGGATATGATTTTTGATTTTAAATATTACACAAATAAAATGGTGGGTGTTAGATTTTGTATTTGACGCTCAAAGTTGATGTGTTGACATTGACAGTCTTATTTTTTGAGTGTTGACGCTTCCGATGTGCCGATTTACCCTTTCTAAGATAGTTTTTGCCATGTTCTAAAAATAAATTAAATGCAGATAAATTAAAAGTATACCTAGTTATAATTGTTGCGCCGACGAATTAGCCGGCAACTAATAAAGTGAATAACAAGTATTATATTTTATGAAATGTACTTAATATTTTAGAATTTTATGACAAATAACAAAAACTAATAATAGTAAGAAAATATCATGTGATAATTTATATAATAAAAATGAATACAGATAATAATAATAATAATTTGATATTATAAGTACATGAGTATTTACATATACGTGGCCACAGATACTCTACTTGGGTATAGCTCGCCAGTTCCTGGATAAGCGACCACCCTGGTTTTATATTGTGACAAATTCTTGCCACATATACGCGTGTTCTAACCAACCATACGTCTGTCCCCTTGCCATAGTTGAAAAACCTACTAAATAACCTTTGAGCTAATGACCATAGGTGTTGAAGCATTAACTCAATAAAAAAAAAATATAATTTAAATCTATATTATTAAAAATCATTAAGTATGCAAAAACAAATATGTATTTGTTTGTTTTTAATCTCTAAACACACAGTAAAATATTATTCTAAAAAAATAATGTACAATGATATAGATGTAGATTTGTCACAAAATTATAAAGTATGGAGAAATAAACAAAATATGGAGAATCACAAAAATTATGAAGCGTAATACAATACAAAGATAACTTAATGCATAAAATATGTAGAAACTAATTAACGTTGATTGATACTAATAGTTCGAAGAATATAACTTAAACAGTGCTCAAAGCTAGCAGGTAATGTAGACAAATAAAATAACTATATGTTATATTCATTAGTTAGTTGCATAATACGGTAAATCGGGCAATTCATCGCATAGTTAGTTAGTTGGTTGGGAATATAAAATGTAACCTAGCTGAGATCTAGTGAAACGTTGTGGGACCGTAAAGTACAGATGGCTTAGGAACTCGGGACAATCAATTATATTATAAACAACATTATATAAACAGTACAATTCAAATTTTATTCTACAACACTCAAGAGAATTAACCGATAGGTATAGGATAAATAAAATAGGAACGACGTTACTAATTTATTATATGTGAGTTACGAATGGGAATATTTGATTATAGATTATTAGAATTAATAAGATCTTCTATTTTAGAAAACAATAAAAGCAAAGAGATGGGATGATAGTTAATTATATTATAAGGGTCAGAACTTTTATGGATAAAGGAAACCAAACTAGTCTTCCAAAAATCAGGAAAAATACCAGAAGACAACGATTAATTAAATAGGTAATGTAGAGGGTTAGTAAGAACAAATTTACAATGTTGAAAAAATATATTTGGAATTAAGTTAGGGCCAATAGTTAGATTAATTTAACGAAGCCAAAGAGATGGTACATGAATTTAAAGAAATATGGAGATGTTGTATTTTGAATATGAGATTGAGCAGGAAAATGGAAAACAAATTTTTAAATGACATAAATACTAGACAAAATGATCGGCGAAGCAATTAACTGTTTTAAAACTATCATCACTAGAAACATAATTTAGGAGAATAAAGTTGGGAAGTTTTTTAAATTTCTTACTTTTAATATAGCTCCAAAATGTATTTGAAGTATAAATGATAGAATTTTGAACAAAGGTTACGTTAGAAAAATAGTCACGTTGTAACGGGACATGTCTTTGATATAAGATGGCGACTTTAATCACGCCACCCACCAAACAAACACACAGCCACGTATATATGAGACAACAGAGCGTGTCATTGATGGTTAGTAGATATCGTTCCGTATTTAAATACACATTACAATAGACAGAAATACGGAACGATATACTAATACGACGAGGGACAGAACACCATAATATAAGAGCCAAGCACAACGGAACGAATAACTTTCCTACCTTCGGATCAGAACTGTCGTAATATCCCAGATTATATTAAACCAGATGGCGCACTCCCTATTCGGCCCATGTAATTCTTAAAAATTTAAAAAAAAATCATAACCTAGCTCAAATCAATACCACCACTGATAGAGAAAAAGAGTTTTTATGAGAAATTATTGAATATTAACTAAGCATCACGAATATTTAGCACTATTTTAAATTCCTAACCTTTGTCATATTATTTGATACAATAATTATATTAGAGGTGTTATACCTACAGTAGTTATTTTTTTTTCATACGTGATACTACTGCAATGTAGGTTTTACTCTAGCGTAGCATAAAATATCAAGCACTGTTTCTCTAAACTATCTATGCTCAATGTTCCAAGGCGTTCTGGACATAGAAACATATACTCTTTCTGTGCTCTCTGGCACTTATTCGAGTTGTCCGAATTGCACATTCCTTCTCCGCTATTCGGCACTTATTCTAGTTGTTCGACCGGCACGTTTCTAAGGAATATACATCAAAAGCTACCATTTAAACCAGAACAAATCGATGACAACAGGATTCTTCACTCAACGCCGAACTACATCGACATCCAATGGTGATATCGGCAGTCAACACAACGGACTTACCCAGCGGATCATAACCAACAGTGCATTGCCAACCCACGCACACACCTCAATACCATGGAAGGCCGGAAGACCATAATACACGAAAAATATCAACGTGATGATAAATGTTCATGCATTATTATAAATATACAATAAATCAAATAATTACCATCATTAAATCGGTTATTTATTCTTTACGGGCAGACCACCTCGGATTGGTTGCGTCTCAACGTTCTGCTAGTTGTTTACATTGACTTTTTAAATTGGAAAATATGTTATAATCAACAGGAAACTTTGTAAATTTAAACTATTTATACCTACTTCAGTTTTTTTTCTCTGACAAACGTTTTTTTTTGTAAAGCTGGGGAAAACGACTAAGGGAAAGTTGATTTGTGTTAGGTAGTTATAGGTATAAATTTATAGATTGCGTCATATAAGACATCATAAAAATTAGTGACGATGTGGTAAATATCACAATTTTTAAATAAGGGGGTCCAATTGTTTGATTCTCAATAATTCGTTAAACCTTTATAATTACCTAAGTTAAAATTATATGATAATTTAGAGTAAGAGAGAGTTCCTAAGAAGAAGGTTGGGCAAGAAAATAAATAGCGGTGGATTAGACTCTCAATAGAATGGTATATTATCAATGTAATAAATACCACAATCTAATAAAACATTAATGTATAAAATAATGTACACTATCCAAAAATACTACATTTTACGAAATGTATGTAAATATCGACCTTTTATCGTTTCTTCACATAACCATCCGCTGATCTAAAATCAATTAGGTGCAATTAGCATACTAGTAGTGGTCCTCTACATTTAATAATTTTTCCTTTTATTGAAGTAGATATCCTTTAAACTTGCATCTCAATAACCCACGAACGTAGTCCCCATGAACATTAAACGTGAAATCATTCGTTGTTAGATACATCCAATTGGATAATCATGAACATGTGAAACTAACATCAACATTAAATACAGGGATGGTGGATCTCTTCCATTAAAACCAGTCTTGTTCTAACAATGTACGTCCAGTTAAAGAACTCTTGCCTTTTTACTCTTGGACAAATATTTAACACTGTTTCCCAGTATAGACGATTGAAGATTAGGTGAATAATCCAAGGAAGCTCTAGTATAGATAGAAGGTACTCTAGTTTATAAATTCAACTACTCATCGGTTTGTCATAATCTACAGACCATTTCGTCATAATTTCGAAACAAAAATTTTTTTTTTTATTAAGAATAAAGGTTTCGACAGCGGAGGTCATTAGCCTGAAAAGGTTTACATTGGTAGGTTAAAAGACATTTGGTAGCTTAGAAATATTAATACATTCTTACATACATAGTAGACATGAAAGGGGAAGAAAAAAAATATAATAATAAATAAATAAATAAAACAGTAGTATATGCAGATTCTTTATAGTAAGTTGGATAGTTTGGTGGCATTAAAAAAGTTGAAGATAGCATCGGTGTTGGTTTCCCCGAGTGCTTCTTCGATGTTGGATGGGTAGTTTAAGATGCTTCGTTCGTTGATGTACTTGGTACAGCTGAGTGTGAGATGTTCAATTGTCAGTGGTAGGTCACATTGATGGCAGGTTGGATGTTCTTCATGGTTGAAAAGGAAAGAATGAGTGAGATGTGTGTGGCCAATTCTAGCTCTAGTTGTGACGATATCAAATTTACGGGCTGTTTTTATGGCTGTACAAAAATCAGGTAGATGTTTTTTCCACAAACTTATCAACAATTTCGATATTGTGAATCATGGTATTGTAATCCATGTCTTAGACCGAATAGGAATTAGTACACCATTACTCTAGTTATTTTATTCGAGTTTAATTTACATATATCAATTTGTAGATTTATTTTAGAAATGTATTATTTAATACGGCGTAAAATCAACTGTGTATACCTAGTCATATGCATGATAATCATATATCATATCATTATATTATCTTTTGTGACTTTTTAATAACATGTAAACTTAATTATCTGTAGTATATGAGTAATTATGCATATTCCATGAAAATAAATATATAAAACAAAACAATAATATATTATTATCTATATTTAAACTGATATAAAATAAATTTAATTAGACTTTTTTTTGAGAACTTTTTTAAATTCCAAACTAATATTTATATGTTATAACTTTTAGTTAAAAGTTGTAGTTACTTATAACTTATAACTGTTGCGAGTCATAATACTACCTATTAAGGCGATGGCTTTTATATCAAAATTATCGTAATTTAAAATCATTTTTTATATATTATTTATTTATTTATTTATATAGATAATATATTATAATATTCTGTGACTATTACAGGACATATTCCCATACCACTTATATCATACCATATAATATATATAAATGTTGTGTAGAATATTAGTCTAGATTTTTATTTTTTATTAAAAAAAAACTATTATTAGGAACGACCTCAATGATGTCTTTTTATTTTCATTATTTAACTACTCATATACCTACCATAAAAAAAATGTTTATTGATAACTAATAGTCAATAATGTTAACCTATGTACTACAGTATGGTTGAATGATCCCATATGGATCCAAATAATTCACCTAAGACTCAGTATGTTGAAATGAAAAATGATAAATTACTTTCCATATCGATCCACGAAATCGTTTGCAAAAACTAGAATATAAAATATGACTGGTCAATAAATAATTATTATTAGAAAAATGTATTATTAATAAGTGGATAATAGTCGGTAAAAAGCAATTTGCATTAAATATACAACTCGCAGTAATGCATTAGAAATATGCAGCTCTTTTAATAACTACAAAAATAATTGTATATGCATATACTTAATATTATATAAATATAGAGTGCACGTTTTCACATTTTTTTTTCGATACAAAATCCTTTCAGCGATAACAACCCCTATTGTTCAAGTTCGTAAATAATAAATTTTATCATTCACGACTGCTGTTTTATATGAATAGAAAGAGTAAATTTCAAAACTAAAAAATGGAATAAAAATGTCTTTTAATTCATAAAAAAAACTCTTTAATAGCAGGTGGTAATAATATTTCCATCATAATAAATCTGAAACGTTGTCTTATTATGATTTAAAAATGTAAAACTTTTATTACTCATTTCAATCTTTCTTATAACTAATTTAATAATATTATAACATGTAGGTATTATGTATATAATAAGATATACAAATAAATCAAATAAATGTATATTAAATACGATAATATATATGGAATATTAATTTTAATACAGGTACTAGCTTTTAGATTGTGAGAGGAGCGATGAATGTAATGATTTTACAATGATGTGTAGAAGAAATAATTTTATTTTGACTTCAATATCTTTACTGATAATGAAGTGAATCTAGAGGGAAAATCAAAAGTAAAAAATCCTGTGTTTTTCTCCATAATTGGAATACAAATAAAAAATTAAAAAATACCTGAAATATTTAATCAAAATATATTTTTGACAAAATTAGTTTTCTTATAATATTAAATGAATAACCATAGACACTTGCAATTTTTTTTTTTGTATTGCAGATTTCAATGTTTGGTAGAAATTTTAATTTATTTTGACTGTTTAGTAGCTAATTATGGAAAAAATCATAGAGGAAGACCAAGATTATAATACATAGTCAGATAATAGACGACCAAGGATGCGAATCATATCAAGAATTGAAGTGGAAGACTAGTGATAGAAAAACACGGAAGTTGCTACAAAACCAATCATTCTATTGAATACAGGAAGAATTAAAGGATATCTTTGTCACGCCTGCACTGAAAGTTTTAGTTTTCACTGACAGTCGAAGCGTTTTTTCCGTCCAGCGGGCGGTAAAGTGGGAATCCCCGAAAGTGCTAGTTGTGCATATCACGCGTATCCCCTTCACAAACAGGACCATGGTCCTTACAAAACATAAACATTTGGTTATATCTTATTTTCATATTATAACCTCTTGCATGACGCGTAAACATTTTTCTTTCGTAGAATAATCTGGTTGTCGCATAAATCCCTGCATTGCATTTACCTTTTCCGTGATCACTATTGATTACTATCGATTAGTGATAACATTTTTTATTCTTGTTTTACTTTAATATAATTATTATTATTTATACCTATTGAAATCTATACCACCGTCCTTACAAAACATACATTTTTGGGTAGGTACATCTTATAATCATGCATGACGCTTAAATTAAATAAAACCAAATCGTTTCTTTTATGAAATTGTTTCCGTAGAATATTCTGGTTGTTGCATAGATCCACATTACCTTTGTCGTGATTGATGAACGCAGAGACGTGACAAAAAATAGTATGTGTGGCTCTTGCGGGAAGGCAATTTCAGTTTTGGACGAAATGCCACGACTGAAATAGCTCACTTCCCGCCCTTGCCACACAATCTACTATTACGAGAAGGTCTGGAACTTTTAGGTATACTATTATATTGTATATACAAAATATGATATTGACATTTTCAATACACTTAGATTAATATTATACCATTGCCTATTTATATCACGAAATATTTACACCATTAAAATAATTCGCTACTGACTCAAACGTTGATTATATTAGGTAACAGTAATAGATATTATATCCTATTGTAATAATTAAATATTATTTATATTATAATAAATGCCCAACGTTTTTGACAGAAATTAATTCAATGTATCGTTTCACTTACAGTTAAACAAGCTATTATAGTAACAATATGAATATTTTATTATACTTAGTTATATAGCCTAGCTGAGTTTTCGCTTAGAATCGTCTTTAGTATTTCATGATTTATTATTTAATTCAAATTTCACAAAATGCATTTTGGTGACTTATCTACTCAATGATGAGGTAAGTACACTTGACACCTACAGTACAGAATATGAATTAGATACTGGTCCACTTGTTTTGTTATGATTCTAATAAAAATTTAGAATTTAAGATTTTTAGGCAATAAGTTAAAATATAATAATTTGTTCGAATTGTTTCAACTATTTATTTTTACAATCAGCACACACTATTGTGTCAATCCCAGTAATATTACGTAGTGAATAGTAATAAGTTATTCAGTAGTGATAGTTAAGAATTACTGGACAATCTTGATAATAAATGACAATGTTACATTAAGCTGTCAATTATATTAAATCCTGTGGTGGCCGGTTGGGGATCAGAAAATATCCTTTTAGTCCATACCCGTCGTAAGAAGAGACCAAAATGGACCCAGAAGGGGGAAGCAGCTCTTCTTGTATAAAGCATAAATTTATTTATGTTTGAACATCATTCTGTGGAAACATAAATTGCTACTGCGATGTGGAAGGCATGGGGAAATACATCAGCATAATCAGCACAACAAAAGATGATGATTTGTATGGAAACAACTTTACTAGAGAGGTTATTCTCGGAAAGAGGCTAATCAAGGTACATCAAGTTGTTATTAAGCGAAACCTTTGTAGTAATATGGAATGTCAGAACCCTGTTAAAAACAGTGAAACTGGAAAACCTTAAAATCGAAATGGAACTGCTCAAAATAGATATTTTGGAGATAAGTGAGATGAGATGGAACGGACAAGGCTACTTTATATCAGGATACTAGAGAGTTATTTACTCAGGTCGTAATTATTTTGAAAAACAGTGTAGGAATAATCCAAAATACAAATTGGGAACAATGTGTGCAATTCAATGATAGACTAATTATAAGTCAGTATATGGACGATAAACAAAAAAAGTGATCGTCTTGTCGAATTCTCCAGACAACATTATTTAATTATAACAAATACACCATTCAAAATCACAAAAGAAAACGATATACATATAAAATGCTAGGAGATATCAACAACCACCAACTAGATATCCTTGTAAAGAACAAATTCTAATATCAAATTGAATTGGCCGTGGTTACAATCAGGTAATTATTAAGTCAGTAATAAAATTTAAGAAGCTAAAAATTCCAAATAAAACAGGCCATAAATGGAATATAAACCAGTTAAAGCAACCAGAAACAATAATGTAATTTATATAGAAAAGAAAATAACATTAACTGCTTGACATCATGAATTGTACATGAATTGAATTTAAATCTTTAAAGCTTTAGATAAAATAGGAATACCTTTTAAATATAGGCGTATTCTTTATAAAATCTATGAAGAACAAGAATCCATAATCAATGTTAATTTATAACCAACAACTGCTAAAATCCAAAGAGTACACCTCTTCAATCTATGTACTAATTAACCAATAAATAAAATACAATTTTGGCTTAAAAAGAAGGAATTGGAGTAAAAATCGGAGGAAATTTAATATGACATTGTCGTTCTTGTAAAATCAGAAGAACAACGTTAAATGTAATGAATAGTACGTTCAAAGAATATATTCTAAAAGCAAACACAACTACGACTAGAACCCTACTATGCTACAAGAACAATAAAGGTACCAACAACAAACATAACACTAGAAAATAATATAATTACTCAAGCAGACAAATTCAAGTACTTGGGAAGCATTGTAACAGAATATGCAAAAAACAAATTTCTTAAAAAGAAGAATTTACTTACATAAAAAAAATGTGGATTGTCAAAAAAAAAAGTGTGTGTGTGTTACCAGTACGCGCGTGGGAAGTGAAACTTCTTTTGAACGGTACACGCGAGTGAGTGAAAAAGAAAGAAAGGCATGGATAGACTGTGGTAATGAGGATAATATAGAAAGAAAAGAAACAATGTAAATTATATTTTTTATATATTTTTTATTTTTTTATCCTAATGATTTATTATCATTTTGTTCAATCAGTATAGCAGTTATGATTGGCATATGATAACTGAAATACGAAACGTACACTTGCGACTGAACATTATCGATATAATATCGAGTAAATAATTTTTTTCTCTACATTAAATTATTATTTCATTTAATATAGTTGTTTAAAAAACAAAAAACACTATATAAATCATAACTCCCCAACCAAAAGTCGGATAACGTTGATATCGGTACCAATCTATACAGCGCAAAGCCTTCTATAAGGCCCGACTACAAAAACGGCTCGATGTGCTTAAAAAAAAGTGTCCCTGCAGAAACACCCCGAAAAACGCAAATTTTGAACTTTCAGGGCCTCGGAAGACGGGGAAAAACGTCTCGTAGAGTTTCGACAAAAGTGCCGAATTTCATCACCAACCTAAATACTATAAGATAACTCAAGTTTCAAAAACGTGGGATGACACCTCAAATTTTTCCGAAGTAACTTTGACGGGGGGAGGGGGGGGGGGGGTTTAAAAAGTACCCTGACTAGTGGGGGGCTATTTATAGGGTTTAAAGAAAAAATTGTTCGTGGTGAAACGAGTTGAAACCGAACAGAGATTTAATTAAATCAAAAAAAAAAGGGGGGGTAACTTTTGGTATGTTATACACGTGGCCGCCCACAACCCATAGCCGTTTACAAAATACAGCTACGACAATCCGCGGCTGCGCACACGGACATGTACGGGTTCGCGTTCGTACGATCCGCTTTTTTTTCCTCACTACCTTGCGTAAAGAAGTTTCACTTCAAAAAAAGAAAGGCAGGTTAGAAGCTTTACAAATGTGGTGTTGGGGAAAGATGATGAGAATAAGTTGGGCTGAAAGAAGAACAAATTATGACGTTTTAAAGACAGTAGAAGAAAAGCGATCATTGATATATACCCTAAAGAGAAGAAGATGGTTATATATAGGACATACATTGAGACATGGAGACGGATTGCATAATCTAATAATCAAAGGTATAATAAAAGGAATATGACCAAGAGGAAGATCAAGTACAAAATGCATCAGCCAAATAATAAAAGATGCAGGAGTAACCTCCTACAGGGAGCTGAAAGGTAGGCGGATTACAGGAAAAAATGGAGACAGCAATTTTTGAGATTGAATTTGATAAAACCAATGTTTGGGTTAAAAAAAAAAACATCAATCTTGGTTGAAAAAGTATTTTAGGCTTCAATTTCTGTACGTTTATACACATTTGTATTTTCCGTAACTTTCATAGACCATAGAAATATTTTTTTAATTCTATAGCCCCTCTCTCAGCCACTAGCTACACCACCGTTATAACGTTAAAATTGTACAATGTACAAAATATTGGAATTTGTCCTTTTTTTTCATTAACATGGAAACTGAGATTTTAAATCGATACAAAAACCAATTTAAGTACTACATTATTTTTAAGTGTTACGAAAAGGTACAACAATAGTACAAAATGTTGGAATAAGCTGCATGGGCTAATTTTGATTTTGATTTTTTTTTATTAACATGGAAACCGTGATTTTAAAAATAAATGTATAAACATAATTTTTTTTCAGTTTCACATTAGAGTATAAAAAGTATAAACAATTCTAATGATTTGTTTTTTTTTTTGTTTCTGGTTCCAAGTTAATATGGGTCAGTCGCATTATTAAATATATAAAATGAAATTGTTTTGAAACAGAAACTATTTTCTGATACCATCATTATAACCAGTTTCTATGCCCCTTAAATAGTTAAATGCATATTTTCACAGTATTTTTTTAGAACAATAGGTAGGTGCTAGCAATTTTTTTAAATATTTAAATAGAAAACTAAATGCTCAATGATTCTTAAATCTTCTTCGAACCGATCGTCTGACATTTTAAATTTATGTGAATCCGTAATCGCCAAATCACCGTTACTAACAGCACGACTCGCGTATTTATAATATTTATTAATTTAATTCCGTACATTAATTTGATTCCGTAATTTTTTTTTCCGGCCGAATGAACTTATTCCCGGTCAATAAACACGCATTATTTATACTACGTTAACACTTCGTTTTCGCACGGGATAAATTCTTGAAAGTTTGGTGGAAATAATAAATTGGTTTTAAAGGTTTTATGAAAGTCACGATTAATAATTTAATGACAAGGGAAATTATAGAAGAAAAAAATGAAAAACCATGAACTATATTCATTTTTAAAAACTATTTAGCCGTAAAAAGCTCTAGAATGTACATAAAATAATTCTATAGTAGTATAGTGTATACACGACAATACAACACACACACAGTATGCATCGTATAATATTATACTGTATCATGTACCCGTACACCATAAAATATCTATAATTTAAAATCTAACATGTGAGATAATAATGTGTTTTTTTTAACGAAAAATCAATTGATTTTACTCAACTGTTTATGTTAGGGTATTATTATAATTTATAATATTAAACACTAAATTTATTATTTATTTTTTTACCGCGTTATACCTATAGAATTTCACTCATTTTAGTTACGACTGGCTTTCAAAATAAGATCTAACATTTTAGTTTACCAAACAGCGTTTTAATGCCACTGCGCATTTTTACTGATTTCTGTTTGATAAAAATCCAAGAACTTGATACCTAATTAAAGATCTCATAGGTTTTTGGTTTGGAAAATTTCAAAATGCATGAACAATTTTGTAACAGGTATAAGTACTTATAAATAAATATGTCTCTAATTATTTTGATTTAATTATTATATTTAATTTTTAGATTTATCATAATATTATAGCTGACACCAAGTAAATTATAATAAACATTACAAAATATTTAATCATAAGATTTTAATATGGTTATTGATTTTCTGTACAACTGCAAGAAAAGTATTGCATCACTATTTTAAAATCGTTACGTTATTTAGTATTTACCTAATGTAAATATTGGTTTTGTAAGTAATAGCACAAAATATTTTGCTGTTTATCAAAATTGAATAACTTTAGAGAAAATATTGGCAAGCAATATAGAATATTTAAATTTAACTCCTTAAGTAGAAATATTTAATATATATAATAAAACATACATTTATAATAATATTTCTTATAGCCCTTCAAATAATATTAGATTAATAATAAATAATAATGTTAAGTTTTTAATAAATTGGTTTTGTTCGTTAACAAAATTAATATGTTATACTTATATGTAGAATTCAATGCATTGTAATTTAAATTATATAAGAGATAATATAAGATCATAAAGCGCAGTTTTATACCTATCGTATTTGAGTTGGTTTTTATGAAATTAATTATATAATATAATACATGATTACATCAATAATATAATTAACTACTAAACACTAAGTTCAAACATCATAATACATTATAATAAGTAAGTTACAGTATATAAAAAGGTATACAAACATGTTGTTAACTGGCGAGACATTTTTATATAATGAATTATAAATTAAACTACAATTATAATTACGGTGTTATAAACTGTAGTGTTGTAAATTTGATTAAACATATTTTGATTTTTAAAAATCACGCATACTGCTAAAAAAATAATGAAAAATTCACAGATTTTAGTTCCACGGGGGAATAGGTTTTCAAAATACATATGTAGAATGTATGGGAAGCTCTTTGAGGGTAAACGTTTCTCCTGCAACACCACCATGGTTATATTTGCCTGTGGGTAAAAAACTTAAGGCGTACAAATTATGGAAAATAGTCCCACAAAGTTACAAAATATTTTCAAAACAAAATTTACGAAACTCATGTGTGGGGTTGCTGGGGGAATAGTAAAGTTCTGTGTTGCAGTTAATTGTTTCGACACAGTAGGAGTATGTGGTTAGACATTTGCACATACGACGTGTCTTATGAAAGTCATCCGGGACAAGGTAAACAAAATAAGGCCCTGTTTGCATTATTTGAAGCTGTAGAATACTGGATGGTTAAATGCGTTTGTAATGATAGCCACTATTCATAAATATATTATTATAAGAAGATTGTCATCATCATAACCCTAACATATACCTACCTATATTATAATATTATATAATGTATATACAGCCACACAGTTGTTCATATAATAATACAAGGTCATATACTATTGTACCCCTTTTCTTTGTAAAATATACTATTTCATCGGCTTGGACGTTACCCATCGACCATCGGTTCGACACACACAACAGCATTCTCCGTATGCCCTCGGTGGCGGTCATACGTGATGAGGGATGTAATATATGTTTAGTATACTTAATATTTGTATGTTTTAAATAATAAATGTATTTTTTAAATATATTTAATATATAATTTGTGTTCTCAATTAATACTAATAATATTATAATTAAATCAACATTAAACCTATTTCTTCTTCCTTCGAACATTGAATACATAATAAGCCTTGAGTTGAATTAGGGTAAGTTAATTCATTATATAATGAAATCCTCATATATATATGAGAAGGTAGTAGTTTAGAATGTGGGTGCAATGTATAAATAGTAAATAATATACAAGAAAAAGAGATAAATAGTAAATACGTATATATTGCATACACATCCTATTTTCACATTACCACACGTTTATCGGTAAATTTAGTTGATCACAGATCAGCATTTGGTATATTATCTCCATTCACAAACAATATGCAATCAGCCTATACCAAAAATGTTTAACGTGGTGGTGACATCAACAACGATAGGCATAAACAGGATAACTAATGATAAAATAACACACACGTCGTGGTCAAATGGTACTTAATAATAATATGAAAAATGTTTGTTTTGAATTTAAATTTATTGTATGATAAAAGTGATTTAATGTTGAAATGACAACAATATTTTTGGAGAATATTCAGTACCTTTATATCTTACTCAAACTTCATCGATTAACCCTAAAATATCAAATTCATACTTGTTTTATATTCTAATATTTTTTGGATTGAAAATATTTTGATTTTTTCATTGCTAAAATGCATAATTTGTTCTTAGATAAACAAAATAATTTCCATAAATTTAAAAATGATAATATACTCAATACTAACTTGGACACCTCTCAAAGTAGAATATTTTCAATTGTGGACAATTTTAAATATAGTCTCTAAGCAGCAGACAGTATTAAATATAATGGAATAGACACTAAAATCTGGTTCCCAAATAATATTTTACCTCACATTAATTGAAAATGTGTGTTAAAAATGAATTTATCTTTTATACAAATTTTTCCTCCTCGTTGTTTTCCTATTTGATAAACAATATCTAATTGTCTTGATTTAGAACAATTGTTGTGCGCTAAGCGTTATGTGAATACGTACGACTATTTATGATAAACGACAATACATTTCTTCAAAATAAAGAAGATTTGATTTAATAGTACCCTAATTACAATTACTCTATGTAGGTACCTAGCTATAAAAGAAAACATTCAATGGAATTCAAAATAACATAGGTAACCTATTGTATTTAGTAAATATGTCATAAATAATAACACACATTGCATTATTAAAGGCATATAAAAACAATAAATAAACTATTTAGGATGCATAAGCACATTTTAATAAATAATAACACTTTTTTAATACTTTTTTTATTATTCTGTAGACATTCTTGATAATTTTTCTTATTTTATCAATAATGGACAATTTCCTATGACACAGCCCACTGTCACGTGGCATTTTTTTCTTATAGGTACAAATTCTAATTTCGATGATATGCAATTTCAGTAAATTCTTTTTTAAAATGTATTATTCAATAGGTATCTGATACATTTTTTTAAATTTTAAGTGTACGACTAATTTTGATTCGAAATTTTTCTTCTATTTCTTCATCAAAACATATTCGTTATCACCCAACTCAACGGAAAATATTCCATTGAAAAATAAGTATGTCAATGATAGCCTGTGATCATACGGAAGATAGATAATGACGAGGTACGACTGCCAGCGTAGGAGAAACTACTTTTAGCTTTACGGCAGTCGAGGTTTTTTTGTAGAACCTGCTAACTCCCATTATTTTATATTTAATATAGGTAAATTTAGCTTTTAAAACAATGTTGAATTCTAAAGCCAAATTTGTCAATGAAAAAAAAAATTACCAACAAATTAATTTTTATATAAGGAAATTATTTGTGTACATACGTTTTTAGTTAAGCAGCTATTTACTCACAGTTAATTTGATTTAATATTATGTTTAGTTTAAATTAATAAAATAACGTACTGACTACAAAAAATGTTAACTATGATTTATTTTAAACATAATCTTGTTATTATAATCATGATTTATCTTAATTTAAATCTGAAAAATAATGTAAACCATAATTTACTACGAAAAATATCATGTTTGACATTCATAGTATATTTCCCGATAAAACACTCATATCATAAAAATAATATACACTATAATAATTAACAAATTTACGTCAAATATGGTTATTTATGCATTTACAATATTATAGCGTGCATAAAATTGTGAGTGTATAACAGTATTTTTTTAGATTATTATTCATACGACCATAATATGGCATTAAGCCAATATGATACGATGTATTATAATATATTCAAGTGCGGTTGAATTTCAAAAAAAAAAAAATAATGAATTACCCAATCATACAGGAAGTTCCACAAAGCTAAATTTATAATGGGGATAATGGTAATATATAAATTGCGTTAATCATTATAATGTACTTTAAATTATTTATCACTCTACAGGCTATATGTATTAAGAATACGAAAAGATGAATTTTATGATTTGATGAATTTTATCAATTTAATGATTCTGATGGTGCTTTTTTGTTTTTAAAATGTTGATGGTTGATTCATCGATTTAATTTTTATTTGCTACTTTTTTATGTATGGTCTTCCAAAGCTTAGTAAATGCATGAATAATTCTAATCGAAATTACTGGAATAAATTAATTTACTTGATCTTATTTTTTTTTAATTATCTTTTAGTATGATTTCACAAATATTCTTAAAAAATTCAGCAGAATCTTACACAAACAATTACACAACAATTATATATTATATAATATTGTTTTATTGTAAACTGACCATCTTTACTTTGTATTTAAATGTAATATTTGTGGCTTGTATTATAAAAATGGATGTTTAATAACAATGATAATAATTGTAATATTTTATTCGTAAAAGTCGTCACTGCGATTACAACGTTAGCTGGACTATGCCATAGTAGTATTGCGTAAACGTAATACCTGATAAATAGGGTACATTATGTCATGACAAACCGTATAACAAGTAGATAATATTATGTGTATCTGCCGCGTTCGGGTTTCTAAACATTTCAGTAGGTAATAATAAAACCTTGATAACACGGCGTTATGGTTCGGCAATATAGGTACACCGAGGCTGTGCATCCGTTTTCCGGCCTCTCGTAAAAATATATGACTCACTGATAACAAACATTCCTATTGGAAAAGTGACGTAAAAACCTGAGCCAAAGCTTTTATAATGTACAATTTAAATAATTTAAACATACTTGAGAGGCTTAGTCCCTGTGATAACGTAAGTCATTATTATTTACCGCCACTGTTACGCACCGCAAATTGTACACACCTAACGCGAACATGACATGATATGTGCGTCAATGTGAAGCACCGACGATTTTATTATGTGTATTATAATTTATTGATGTTTTCTGTATAATGACAACAGAAATAGTGACGGAAGTTGTTCTTATTATTTTATATTCACCCGTAATAGTGGCTCTCTATAATACCAATAATGACCAACGTAAGTCTATGATGTCATTCGAGTTTAAGGAGACCGCTCTTCCGTCGTTTCGTCGAGTTATTTTCATAAAATTAATACATTATTTTATACATTTTGTTTGTGCATTTATATTATAAAATATTTTGTTTGGCCCACGGGTAGAATTTTAGTTATTATAAGTTATAGTATTCGACTTATAAATAAAATAGATATAATATTTTTAAATATATTTTTAACCATCTAATATTAAACGTAATATAGTTATTAAATATAATATTAAAATACTTTTTCAGTAAATCTGTAAAATAAAGCAGTCTGCCACTCTTGGTCTGTACTATTATACGTATACGTACAAGTACAATATGATACCACCAGCTGAGCGACAACGGGCGGTTAATCTCCGTGTCGTCTATAATACAATATCGTGTCTAAGTCCCCTCTGCAAGCTCAGCATGACGTATTTAGGAGCATGGGATTTTTCGTTGCCGAACTGCCCCGTAAACCAGAGTTTTCGTGCAATTTAATAATATTATTTCGATATCAATCTCCACTGCGTTTAAATCAACACCGTTTAACTGCATCGATATGATAATATTATTAAAATAGTATTTTATTGAGGACATTATTATTATTTTATATGATTTATATAAATATTATATTATATTATATATTGGACAGGTGTCTCAAAAGGATTTTTATTTTCTATATTTTTTTAATTTTGTTTAAAAAACACAAGTTGTTAATAAACGCACTTTGTTTTATTATTATAAAATTTAAATTATTAATCGACAAAGTTTTTTATTTTTAATAATTACCTCATCAGTATCGTATCGAAGTGTGCGTGGTATACCGTCGTCCTATAACTACTGCCATTCCCCTGTGTGATATTATTATTATCACGATTTTGTTTTGCTACTCGAGAGACTGTGTACATATACCATGTAGATACTACAGGATGTCATGCAGACCCCCCCCCCCCCCCAATATAGTATTACTTAATTTTCACCAATCAATGTTTTATATTCTGAGCGGAGTAATGAATGTTTTTATTTTACAATGATTTGTGTGTACGTTTTTGTATACACGATAAAAAATTGATATAATGTTCCCATTTTAAATTTCAGGATGTTTTCTGGTGGGGAAGTGAATATAATTGGTACTTTACAGAAGTCAAAATAAAAAATCCCAAGAGTTCGTTGAGGAAAATAAAAAAAACTAAGAAAAAACTGGGATTTTACTCAAAAACCAATTTTTGACAAAATCTATTTAATTTTATTGGTATAACTAAAAAACTAATAACCGTAGATATTTTAAATTTATACCTTAAAATTTTTTTATTATCATTTTCTATACACCATTATGTTTTTAAAAAAAATAGGTAATTAGTAAAACATTTTAGAAGTTGTGTCACTAATTTCTAATAAGTGAAAAAAATGGTGAATTAAGTTATAAAGTTATAAATTCTTGAAGCAAATGAGGATAAATAATAATACAAGTTGGGTTACATACCTACAAGAACAAACAAAGTGAAATATTAACCATTTTTATTTACAAATAACCTAATCGGGGAACTTCGTTTGTAGGGTAATATGGGTTTCTACGTTGTCGACAAATATATTTTTAATAATATAATAGACTTCCGTTTTGTAGCATTTGTATAACGTCTTTGGCCTGCGTCGCCAACTCCCTTTCACACATTACTATAATAATAGTAGTAATATAATACCAACAACAATCTTTTATAACATTATATTATGTGCACAAGAGTTATCCATTCGGTTCAACGCGACGTACCAAATATACAATTTAATGTTATAATAGCGTTCGTTCAATCTACTTATTATCATATTTTAGATAATTTAATAATATAATAGTATGAGTTTTTGTAAAAAAAAAAAATTCAGTTCTCAACATTTTTTTAATCTTTGAGCAAATTATATGTCCTTTTTAAACGAATTCAGGGGATAGAATAAACATACTTATTTTATATAGTTAATTATGATTTTTCTATTTAATTTTTATTTAATTTTAGATGAAAAAAAAAATATTTATTTGAACATAAATGTATATAAATTTGAGTGTGTCTATCACGGTACAATGATACATTTTGTAAATGGCGTTGATACCTACATTACTTACCTATATCAATAGTAATGTGTAATATATTGCGGATGATCATAATATAGAATACAGTGGGTATAGAACACATATCAAGATATGACTATTACTAGTATAATATAACTATATAAATTGCATTATTTGGTTGTATGATGTGTCAAAAAATAAATGAATAGCATGTACAGCGTAGTACTAGACGTCAGAAATACACGTATGATGTGTGAACCATAATATAATCTAAAGTCGTAACTACATCGTATCATATATCTCGCGTACCTATATATTATAATTTATAGGGTAAATCATTCTATGTAACGTTAATTGATAGTAAAACAATTTACATATCAACTACACTCGGCCACGGTTCATGAAGAACACAAAATATTATACCGTGTAACATCACACAGGAGGCATAGGGAGTAGATATTATAGTGCACCTTTAAAATAATAATGCAAACTAATGTATGTACATCCATCCCGATAGAAAGTTTTTATTCAATTAAAAAAGCCTACCTAAGAGTTTTTGACAAATAATATTGACCCATACAAAAACAATATATTATTATACCTACGTACAGTTTGTAAAGTACATGAGTAATAGTATTCAATCATGTATTTTAAAAAGTTTTTAAGAATTACTTGAAAAAAGTATTTAAAATATTTTCAAATACTTATTCGTTTTGGTTTATATATTTTCTATTTTCATTTTCATTACCAACACATAAGAAAATAAAATTATTAATTTTTAAATTTTTTTACTGTAAGTAATTATACTCAACCGACAATTCTAATACGCTGACAAAAAAATCAGATGGGTATATTTGTATATTTGCATAGTTACACTAAATGATAAGGTGTAAAATACTTTATACAATTAACATATAGCATAAAAATCAGTTCTGAAGTTTGATATTTATATTTTATAATGTAAAAAAAAAAAAAAATGTTTTTATTAAAGTTATTAAAATAGGTATTTGAATGTATCTATAAATACTTTTTTAAAGTATTTGCATTTGCACTAAAACGTTTTTTTACTGATAATTTAAATACGTTTTTTAAATACTTATCAAAAAATGTATCTGTATCTGTAATAGTTAAATACTATTAAAAATTATCTTCTACAAGACTGCCAAACGTGTATAATATTGAGGTAATCGCCTCGCCGCTGAGTAGGTTACTGAAATGAATGAGTTAAATTTGATTCAATTATAATTTATTGTGTACGAAAAACTGTTCTGAGCGGAGATTGTCTGTCAACAAATATTTCTAAGAATATTTTATTTTATGTTTATTTTTCTCTTTGTTATTTTCAATTAGTTATATTATGTTTTGAATAAAACGGAAAAATTAATACTGTTATAATATTATTTCATATTTGAATAAAACATAACTACACAAGCTGCTGTTATTAACTTATAAATCAATACCGACGTACCGTAGGACGATATAAATAGTTCGTGGAATAAATGGGAATACAATTAATCCAGATATTTTGAAAATCGCATTAAGAAAATACAAATATTTGTAACGCGTAGAAGTATCAAGTTCTTGTAAGTATTACGTTTTAAATTACAACTAAATAACTAAAATTATTTTTCGTTTCATTTAAATATCCAATTTTGTAGACATTTTAACTTTCGCGGCATAGACATGCAGATTATTCTACCGCATGGTAGTGGTAATAATGTCTTTTAAACGGGAAGATGAGGGATCGAGATAGCTCCATAAGAGACTAGACCGACCAAACGTACGGAATATTGTATTCAAATTTTATTAATTTTTACTACAAAATAATTTGTGTTTTTGTCAAACGATGTCAACATTTGAAATTTAAACGCTTATAAAAAAACCCTGTCCCGATGTTATTTCAACATTTTTAAATAATTCCTACAAGAAAAAATTATTTGAGATTTTGTATTCAATTTTAAAGCTTTAGTTTTTAAAGTTATAATAATTATCATACACAGCTGTAGCTTGAATAACCATGATTTAACAATAAGTACCTAATAGGTAAAAAATAAAATGATTTTATTTGTAAATTCATATTATTGCATTGTAATACCGCGTATACCTGGCAGTACGTGTGTAATTATTGAAAAGATAAACTATCATATTGCGATGAAAAAATAAATTCATAATAATGTGTGATCCGATACAAATTTTAAAACGGGGCATGATGCATAAAATCGGGACGGCCGTGGACGGTTGAATTTGAGTGTATCTATATTTTTAACGAATTTAATTAAACGTTAGGTTTTTATGTATCAACATTTATTAATTTAAAACCGTCGTTATTTATGCGACAGACGCATTTTCGGGTTTATTATTATACACCATAATATATCCCGCTGCGAGTTAACCAGCCGCACGGGGGCACAGATACAGGATTCGACCGCACTGACTCGTTAACGATATATCATACCGTCGACGAAATATTATCAATGTGCGAACTGTGTGTTATACTAGAAGAAACCAAGCAAACTAATTATAAGAATTATTCAGATAACACGTCGTTGAGAAGTGAATTATTTCTAAACCTGAGTGGAATGGAAACTACAACGTAAAATAACCTGTTAACAAATGCATGTTTGCATGAATTTCGTGAACACAATATACAATGCTGTTTATTTCAAATCAACAAACATAACACTATGATACACAGTCTATACACTATTTATTTAATTTCTAACACTTCTGTTAGTGCTATTTTTGTGTGTTCTCCATTGTAACTAAACAGAACTACGTTAATTTAAGTCTTAACTAGGTGAAAAACAAATAAAGTAAAATAGTGATAATATATAATGTTACAGTAGCTTATATTATGTCAGTTAGCTTGTAAACTACAATATTAAATATTTTTATTAACCATAATTTCGTTATAATATATAATATTTTAGTACCTTATTGGTTTAGATTCCGATCACATAAAGATTCCTATTTAAAGACATAAATAGGATACTTGAAAATGAAAATAAATCAAATTTTTTTTTTTTGTCAAATTAATTGTTTCCGGCGTAACTTTTTGAGATATATATGCACTGGAGACGTATTGGGGCGGTTGAAAAGAAAAAAAAACTTTTCTTAAGTACTTATAACGATCGATTTTTGAATAAAGTATTTTTTTCAACAAAATTACAAAGACATTTGAAAAAAAACCGAATGCATAAAAAAGTTATCTCACTATCTCTCTTCAATAATAATAAAAACAGAACAAAAACGTAGTCAAATACGTCCATTTTATAGTTTGGAAAGTTCAGTGGAAAATATATTATCTTTCTAAACTCTTTTAATAAACACGACGTTGATGTAAAGTAATTATAAATAAAAAACTGAGTATAATATGTTTTGACGATAAATTAAACAGCGTATTCAAGAAATCACTTCTCCAATTCAATTAATTCTTGTATAGTATTTGATATTAAAAAAAAAAAAAATAATAATAATCATAATAATAATAATAGCTAAATTAAACTAAAATTGTTTTTCTGATGGAAGGTAAACAACGTGTGCTTTTGGGGAAAGTTACACAGAAATGTTAAAGTATAATCTTATCTCCAAATCTTAAAATATTGAACACAAATTCTATAATCAATGTTTTTTTCTGTTAAATCTTGTACCGTGTGTTGAATACAGAATCTCTAACTTTTATATGGAAATTGCTATGGCTGAACTTTTGGTGGATATATTTTTAACAAAACTTTTCAAAGTTTATATTTTTCATCATTCATATATTATTATAGAATACCGTAAATACAGACACTTTAATGTATAAACTCCTATGACCTAGTGACAACGTGAAGAAAATATCTATATACCAACAGTCCACGTTTACTGCAACGCGGATATTAAGTGTATACTGATTATAACGACTTGTATAATAGTTGTTGTACCTACATATTATAATACGCATAATATAATGTAAATTAACGATTCTTTTCATACTGCACCTGCCACCTTTGTTTCCGTTAGATACGCATGGAGTCAGTGTATACAGTTATGAATTACGACTATAAGGTCAAGACGTTGTTATTGCACTAAAAACATTATCAGATTAAGGTTAAAAATTATTCTCGGTGCTCCTTGTACATATTTGAATACTCAACGCTGTTCTGAAATATATAAACACATAAATTGAAATTTTAATATTTACTATCGGAAAACAAATAACAAAGCAATACTCCTTTTTTTGAGACTAAAAGTGACAAGGAAAATATTCTTGCGGATTACCAACACGTTCAACACATTTTTCATATTTAATTTATTCTCATTAAAATAATCGTAAACACAAGATTTACATAAAATTGTACTAACAATGTAAAATGAAAAAGCCAAATATTATTCCATCACATAAACAAATATAATTTTAAATTGCTGATATCTTGAATGCCCGCTTGAAACAAACTTAGTTCCAAATCTTTGAAGAAATTCGTGCAATATGTAGAAAATAACGTGACAACTGGTTAATCAATTTATTTAAAAACAAAAACTGGTTATGTTTGCAGCGTTTAATAGGTTTTAAAAGAATTCTTGTTCATTATACTTATTTGTATGCATAATACTTATAGGTATACCTCCATAAAGTTATAATTGCATACTTACTAGTTACAACCCTAAATATTTAAAAGTTTCTAAATGGATAATATTATATTTGATAGGAAAAAATATTGAACTGATCTGATTAATTAATGTAACATAAAATAAAATATAAATAAAAAGCCAGGTGAGGGGTAGACGTTATTAATTTTAGATTTAAAATAGATTCTTGAAATCTATTTTACATCAAACACTAACGTTGAAACATAGTTTTCGTGTTATAGTTATTTCATATTATGGTATTTAAAAGATACCATATCCCAATTGTCTACGTTCATCATGAGTTAAATGGATAAATAACGTGTGTAAATTTAAACGAAGTGTGGCAGTACCTTTTATTATTTAAGTTAATATTGCTCTTTGAATACCTATTATATATTATTATAGCGACGTATCTTGAAATTTAGGTTTAATATGATATCATTATTATTATAATATTTTGTTTGTCAGCCAGTAGAAATTAAATTTTAAATTTTGAGTGGAACTATGAATGTTTTGGTGCTACTATGATGTGTTTTTTTTTGTGTCTGACTTCATATTTAGAAAGAGAAAAAGTGCTTCAATCTTAACCGTTGGAGCTGGTTACTGATATGAAATGTAATCTAATTAGTACTTTGATGGGTTGGAAGTAAATATTAACTGTAATTTTAAAACAATCACGAATAAGAAAAAAACTTTGGGAGGAACGTGAATTTTTATATAAAACTAGTTTTTGAAGAAATCTATTGTATTTTTTTGTTATAATTCAAAATCAAATAATGGTAGTAATCAATTTAGTTTAATCTACCCAAATATAACTAATAGAAAAACAAAATGATATTTATAGTCAGGGGTGGTTCCAGAGACTTGGTTGGAGGGGCCCCATAATTTTCGCAAAACTTATAATAACAAATACAACACAACAATTTTTAGAAATACGAGTTTTGGGCCTTGGGAAGAGGCGGCCCCTAGCCCCCCCCCCTCCCTGGAACCGCCCCTCTTTATAGTGATATATTATATAACTATTTAGGTAATACAATATTCTTAAAAATATACATCATACGCCCTTCAGAATTGTTTTTCATATATTAGAGTATTTATCATGGTATTCGACTTTAAGACATCCATTATTGTATCTTACTCAATGCATCTTACTCCCATACAGCAATTTAATACTATTCAATATTATTATAACATTAAAATAACGAATTAATATTAGTATAACGTTATTATAATACTATTATAATATTATCATTACAAAATGCTGTTATTCACACCAAAACTAATATAAAGCAGAGCAATCTCACAGGATCTGTAACAAAATACAAACTTAATTTTATCATATTAAAATGAATACTATATGAAGATAAAAATGAGGTAATAATTGTATGTTAAACGTTGTGTACTTTTTACAGTAATTTTCAGCACTAAGTCATATGGTTAATGAGTTACAAGCAAAAACGTTTCTATAGGTTGATGGAAAGTTTCAGACAAGAGGACTTTTGGTATTCGTAATAAGTGTCCGTTAAGTGTTCTTAAGTTAAGCTTTCGGGGAATTAGTTAGAAAACTTTTCCTTCATTTTACCGAACTATACATTATAAATTACAGAGATACGTTCTGCAGAGTTTATTAAGTTGAGACTGACATCGGGAATATCGACACTTTTTAATTACGACTTCAATGTTCAGCAACATATTGAATACACGGGTAATTAATAATATATTTAAAAGTTAAAACTCTTTAAATTATAAATTACGACAATCATTATTAAGTCAGCTATAACGTCTTGTATTTACAATGTCAACTTCTGACAAGTATACTGTTCATTGTAATGAATCATTATTCCTGTCTACCAACAACTGAACATTTTAACGTCTTAAAAACGAGTAAACATCAGCAAAATAAAAATAAGAATCAACAGAAAAATTTAATTTTAAAATGAAAAACAAATTTTGAACATGAAATATCAGTAGCACACAGTATGATTAAACGGATAAAAGAGAAGTGTTATATTATTGTGTCTATAATAGATCCTAATAATATGTCTATAACAACACCTTATGGATATTAGTGCGGTATTATTTAAAATCAAAATGTCTATCATAGATGTTAAGTATTATACGTCTATATCATAACAAAGACAAATATCCTGAACTTCTCGTGACTAAGTTCTGCTTATGCTTTAAGTACTTACTAATGGTATCGCCTACTCCGATTTTTGCCCAATTGTGTATGTTAAAATACCTATATCCATCTTACTTTAAATTCCAGTCATATTTATCATTGACCTGGTAGGTAGGTAGAAAATATTATTTTCTTTGTCGATATTATTATAACTTAACCACGGTGTTGGTAAATTGTATGGTAATCAGTGTTATCAAACACCATCGGTAATTTTAACTCTGTTTCGGATGATCCAAGGTGCAGAATGCAACGTAATGTCTTTGCATATACTTATATGACTAAAACTTTGGTTCAATTTTATATGATACTCCGTATGATGATTTCCAATATAAAAATAAAGATGCAGTGATATATAGTCTCCTTGCCTAGATAATAATAGTCATGAATTCAATATTTATACAATAACAGAATACGACCGGTTTTATTTGATTTGGAATTTTATCCAACAAGGTTAAGTTATAGGTTAATTTAAAATGGCTATTAATTTAGGATTAATTTCTGGATTGGAGAGTGGATGTATATTCTGCAGTCTTTGTTGTGATTTAATTGGATTTTCTAGTACAGTATTTTGGGACGTCACTTGTCACCAATGTTACATTATAGAATATTTATTTTTGTTGTAAAAAATGTACTGGCATGAGTTGTAAGCCTAGTAAACCTAATAAAAATATTGATTGCTGCATGTAAAAACATTTTAATATGTTTTGTGTGTGTGTAATTATTTGGCAGGTACCTACATACGTCAAATATTTATAACTGATTTTATTATTTTTAGGTAATTAAATAGTATTTATGGTTTATAAAAAATAACATTCTACATTGGTATGACTATTGAAATATAAAATGACTAATTGTATTATGTTCTCTTATATTATATAATATCATGCTTATAATATAATGTGTAATACATTATATAACATATAAATGGTTGAATAAATTGCAAATGACGTGATAAATCTATTATGAGTAAACCCATGTGGGCTATACTAATCGATTTCGAGAATGGCGGATAAATAACTCATCGTAAGTTTTTGGTTCGAGATGGCACTTACGTAATTTTGCGTGCCATTCGTAATTTATTGCTCGTGTTTTTTGTACATTTTTTTTTACGTCTATAACCGATATTCGCGTTTGCATGTATTAGCGTTTTTAAATTTAGAATTTTTTTTTCTTACGTAAGTACGAGAAATGATTAATGAGGCCCCTGGCAGAAGCCGATATCCCAGAACGTCGTTCTTCGGCCATAAATATTTGGATATCAACGCGCATGCGCTGAACATAATTTTTATCGCATGCCGTATACGGTACCCGTAATTAACTAGGTACTACTAAAGTATACCTACCATTATCATTATACTATCCACGTGGCAACTGTTTTCGTTAAAATATTGTTGGTTTCATTATCATAATGTATCTACAAAGGGCTAATATAATATATTACCCATATATATAATAATATCATTTTCAAATCGTATATCAATTATTGAAGTTAAAATCGTACAGTTGGTGTCAAAAGCTATTGATATTACTCGGAAGTAATTAAAAACATATTTCACGAGTGGTCATCAAATATGATTTTCCCCTTTTTACAAAAAAAAAAAAAAATAGAATATTTGTTTATCACGTGGTGTAACATTTTGTGAACTGGAAAATGCAACAATAAACTGGCAGCTACGTCAATGGTGTACCACGAAAATGTATCGATTCGAAATGGATGTCGATTTGTGATAATATAATAACAACACATTTTTGACTCGGAAAACTTCAACCCGACGACGTCAACAATATTATTATTCAACAAAAGTTATGTGTACATAATATATTATTATTATTTTTTTTATTATTATAAAACTTCCACCCGATATCGTTGTTTGCTCGTCATTTCAAATACGCGACGTGAATGCAAGAGAGAGTGAACGACAGAGAGCGAGAGAGATATCGGAAAAAAAGAAGAAAAATACACTAGGGTTCACGGAACGTTTGTGTATTTTATTAAACGCGGGTATAAGTAGATTATTTATTAAAATTAAATTTCGCACAATCGCCGTTTGGAGCGAATGCAAAATGAGCTATTTCGTATGCGAAAAATAACAGCGATGGTTGTTCATAATAAAATACAATTTGAGGAATTTGATTATCACAAAATGGCTGACGCAGCTCAATACAATATTATTACAACATGACATACTGTAATACTGAATTTTAATATCTGAGTATATATATATATATTATATAATTTATATTTATATAATAACTGTTAATAATATAATAATGAGTTGTCTGGTGTGGCCCAGTGGTCAAGCATCAGACGGTGTCTCTAGTTCCCGGAAAGATGACCACCAAGGTTTTAGAGAAAAATCCTCGCCATATATAATACACGTGTCCTAACGTAGCTTCCTCCAAAGTTAAAAATCTACTAAGTACCTAACCTTCAGGCTATAATGATAATTTATGTTGAAGCCTTATCTCGATAAATATAATAGAGAATCGTCGTCAGTTCGTGATACAATTATTCATCGATATCCTATGTCGACTTAGCGCGTATATTTTTATCGACTCGTTCGTACATAATATTATTAATATACCTATATATGACGTCTGACCATTTGCACAGCGTGGCTGTCATATTACCGCATTGAGTTGCACGAATCGCTATTGTTCATTTATAGTTTATAGATAAGTACCTATTATTTGCTTAACATGTGATGCACACAATAATATATAATTTGGAAAAGTAAGCTTTTGTGATTTGGAGCAAAACATTTTAAAAAGTTTGAACTACCTGCCTATTGTTACGCTTGTAAAAGTAACAATACCAAGTACTAAATGTTGGCCATATTATATTTAAAAAAAAATGTTAATAGAAAGCTGTTTTTCAAAAAAAATATTGAATATTTTTTTCTAAATATTGTACGGATTTTAAGTTAAGATAACACTTTTGAAGTGTCAGTGTGTCGTTACACTTAAATCATAGATATTTGGTACAATATTTCGATATCATATATTGTGTATATTATAATATAATATTATTATTATATTGATGTTTATTAAATTACATTGGTAAATCAAGTATGACATAAAAAAAATGATATTGCTTTGCAAATAAAAAATAAAAACAAATCGATATTGGTTATATTTAACAAAAAAACATTAGAAGCTTTCGTCAAAATGTTGGTTGAAAATATTGAGTTTGCTTGTCTGATCATGGGCGTATCATTGAAAATAATATTACCCTGTGTACGTATAATAACATTTGAAGGTAGGTACATAATATATCCAGCGAATAAACAGCATTATAATATATTGCTTAGATTATTGTTATCACGACATTGCAATACAAAAAGAAAAAATATATATAATAAATCATTTTTGGGAGATCTATTACCAAATCCGGCAGGGAATCCGCTGTTAATCATTTGGTTCGTTCGTCGCGAAAGCTGTTACTATCGCGCCAGACTGACGTTTCATTCGGCACCAACAGCAGCAGCTACTGGATTTACACGTGAGCTTTTTTTTTATTCGTTCATAATAATTATTATCATGGTTTATATTTTATATTTTATCCCATAGCAACGTGTGTAGTCGCAATATACGTGTATATTCAAATTTTAATCCATATATCATAATCTATAATATTAAAAAATAAATATTGTTATTAGATAGACAAATCGTTTCTCTAAACAATAGAGCTAATAACCAGTATCTATATAAATATATATATAAATAAATAATTTGAAAATGGAAATCTTTGTCACGTACCTATGTTATCCGAAACTACTCATCCAACTATCTTGATTTTTTGTTTTTCAATAATGAAATAGTACAGAGCAGATTTTATACTTAATTTCAATTTTATAAGTTAATTGAGTAATTATTTATTTGTAACTTTTTATATTTTAATATCCCATGGCACAGCGCGGAGAAAAAACCACAGACATATTGTGCTCTTTTGAAGGGTTTAAATGGGCAAAACATCAAATTTTGCATATTATGCAATAATCTCTAGCTGCCGTCTTGAGACTCTATGCCGTGTGACGTGTAGATCTATGTTGGTGACGTGTATACATCTATGTCGAAGTGGCGTTATAATTAACTTGGTATAACTTTGAAACTTTAGAGTTAGAAATTATACACATAAGTGCGCACCTCGCGGGGTTCACAATCCGCCGTAGGCGAATTGTCTAACTGATAATATACCTACTGTTCACATAATCACAATCGAGTCTCACGAGCAACGCCGTGCTGGTTGTTAATAGTATAATATAATCGAACGTGTCCTGACTGTCTCACTGACTGATCAACGTACAGCCTTAACAATATGATACCTTGAAGCGAGATGTAAGTGGGTACTGAGAAAATATTTTAAAGTGGTGCTTGCACAAACCTATTTTGATATGAAATTATTTAAGTTTTTAACACCATATTTTAAATAATGAATTGAATAAAGTTTAATTCAGATATAATTGGTATTTTTAACGGGTGACGAAGTTCACAAGGTCTGATAGTCACAATATAATAATTATATTATATTGACATAAGTTATTTTTGATGGTACTTTTATAGTTTATGAACGAATCTCTAAATTAAACATTAATTATAACAAAATAATCTATCTAACTATGTAAATGTGAAATAAAAATCTCTGTACAGGCTACACTTTGGAACTACTTATCAGATATTCTTGATTTTTTGTTTTTTTAATTGAAAGAGTATATCACGGAGAAGGTTTCCATGAAAGAAAATTTTAGGAAAATACATACACTGAATATTAAATAACCAACTGAACAAAGTTTGAGTCATATAGAGTTGGTACATTTAACGGGCAATGAAGTGCACGGGATCAGCTAGTATATTGTATATAAATGAGTGTCTGTCTGTGTGTCCTTTATGCATTCCTAAACCGTTCATCCGAAGAATGATAAGCTATATTTTGTCACAAAAAAGAGTAAATTAGAGGTTCATTCTGGGGAGGTCCTCAAACATGGATTTTAAGATTTACGATGGAAATTTTTGTTTATAAATTGTTGCTATTGGTTTTTATAATAATTATTATTATTAATGCGATAAGCCTATTCGCACAGTGGCACTTCTATGCATTTTAGTACAGAATGTATCAAGTTCGAACTCTGGATTCTGTGGACCGATTTTTTGCATTGTTTTTACATTGTTTTTTTTCTTATTTTTTTTTTTTTTTTATTTTTATTTTTTATCTATACATTTGAATGTTTGGTGTTTTTATAACCATCGGATTTTAGTACTGTTAGGTTGAGTTAGGATTTTGTATTCAATGTTTGTATTAATCCGACGTAGTTTGAATTAAGTAAAAATGAAAAACTTGAAATAACTTTGATACATTAGAGTTAAATAATACACTTAAGTAGCATACCACGCTGGGTCCACGATCTACCGCAGGTAGATTGGCAGGTAATTATAATATACAACTTGTATAATCAAAAGCGGATCTCACGGGCAACGCCAGTCGGGACAGCCTGCATACATTAAATATAATATAATTTACACTCAAAAAGACATTGCTTCCACAGTGTTATACGCCCAAAAGGAGTTGAACAATCAAATTTTTTTTCCGGGCATCGCCGGGTATTTCTGCTAGTTAAGCATAAATATATAATATATATAATAAATTCGGAAATTGCAAACAAAAATTATTAAGTCTTAAAATACTAAAATGGTGTATTAAATAGTTTTTATTTTTTTTTTAGAACCATTTGTGCTTTTTAAAAGTTTAGAATTTCATAGAGCTAAAAATATCTAATCCTTATCATAAATCTATGATATTCTGATAACGTTAAGTATAAATTATGATCCAGTTAATCAAATATTGATGCTTTTAAAAGAAGATACGTTAGAGATATTATGTAATAAAGCATGAATCTATTCACTCATCACTAAATTCAAACAATCGACCATTTCAAATACATTTATAATGAGATTGAATTATGATAATATATCAATTAAGGTTTAGTTTTATTTGAAAAGTCAGTGGTGTGTATAGCAGAAATGCGTTATAGGTACACCCTCACAGAAATTAAATCTTATATACACCACTGAAAATAATATTATATTTTAAATGTTCACCATGCGTCTAGTGCCTCAACAAAAAAATACTTTTGCTCCATTTTGGTCTATCGACCATCGTCCATGAGTTATGTCGGATTATAATAAGTAGGTAATATAGCTACTAACTGTTATACCTATTATTTTATAGTAAATCTATCTACTAAAAAATTAATATATATCTAGAATGTTTAGAAGCACTGAATCTGTAGTAAGGATTAGGTACGTATCAAAACAAATAATGGCTTAAAATTATTTAAAAATGTTAATATTATCATATTATTGTTTTAAACCGTTGCATGTTATATTATACAGTGTGATTCCTTTTAAAGGTAACACTAAATAATTCTGTCCAGTGACATCGGATTAATATGCGGTTTTCGGGAGGGGATAGGGAATACATAAATACACATTTCTTGATGATTTTTACATTTTTAGATCTTTCCGTGTGCGCATGCGCAATACAACTTACATTTTTTTAAATGGCAACAGGTGTTTTGAATACCAAATTCGGATAGACCGAGTTTTTTTAAGTCGATTTGGTCCTTTTTACCATACCTCTAAAATCAAAATTGACTAAATG
>NC_042493.1:74213874-74214688 GCF_005508785.2 Acyrthosiphon pisum
CGATGAAGAAGGGTGGCTTTCTCCACATTTGACACATATGGGTGGGTAAGCGCAGTATGAGCGTGTGTGTCCATAGCTTTGACAGTTTTGACATTGTGGTATCTGTCTTTTTTTATGGGGCTCTTCTATTTTTACTTTTGTATGCAAAATAGAAGTAATAGAGAAGATATCAGTATCGCTTTCCCCATTAGGGTCTATGCAGTGGCGTACCTGTGGGGGGGCAACAGGGGAATTTGCCCCCCCCACACCTGAGAAGTTTTTTGATGTCATAATGCAAATTCATTGTCCAGCTTAAATAATGTAAATAATAAATATTTTTAATTTTCACTGATTTTAATCGTGTTTGATATCAAAAGTTTTTGATATCACTTATCAATGTATTATAAAATAATGATAGTATATTATCTATGTATAAAATGTCAATATTCTAACTTATCCCAAAACATATTATTCATATTGATGACAAGATGATTAACACAGTCACAGAAACTATAGTAACACATTATAAATTTGATGATGAAGCATTAGAAGAGTCACAATTGAAATCTGAAATAGAACTTTGGAAAGAGAAATGGAACAGAATAAAAAGTGAAGGTAATGTAATAATATTTTATGGTCTAACATTACTAACATTATTGAAAAAAATTGTGTTATTTTAATGTATAGATGGAGTTGTTCTTACTGATGCATTAACATCTATGGACCAGTGTAATGAAATATTATATCCAAATATTAAAAAAATACTACATATTATTGCTTGGTTGCCTGTTTCTGTAGCTTCTGCTGAGCGTAGTTTCTCAACATTAAGAAGATA
>NC_042493.1:74214738-74229584 GCF_005508785.2 Acyrthosiphon pisum
TTGGCTGGCAGTAAAAAAAGAAAATTTAGATTTGTTATATAAATCATATTTTGGTTCCAGATTATATTATAATTTATTACCCATAAAAAAATTGTGCCAATAATTTTATGCCCCCCCCCCCCCCCAAAAAAAAAAATGTTTCACAGGTACACCACTGGGTCTATGTCAATAAAAAACATAAGCACTAATAAAAGTTAAAAAAAAAAAAAGATTTTATAAAATGTAATTTACAGTTATTGAATTAATTGTGTGGTGAATCTGAAATCGTAACACTTAACATTTTAAGGTAACAATAACAATCTGCTATTCCGTAATGGACAACTATAATAATGTTATTTATAATATACGCATAAAGATATTGTCATTTTTATTTTGATTTATTTTAAATATTTATAATCTATGCTGAATGTTGTTAATATAATACAATAAGTAATTTTGCTGTTAGTATGGTAATTAAAATAACATAAGAGATACGAATAAAGGCAATATCCATTGATATTACAGGAAAATAAAATATGTACTTATATATATAAATTATAAATTAGTTGAATATAAAATAATGCACAATATATTTAATATGCCTATTATATATATACCTGGAGTTATAACATAAATTATAATAAAAACAAGAAATGAGTTCAATTTTTTTTTTTTTTTAGTACCTACATTTTAATTTTGAATTATTATTTTATAACAATATTACATACATGTGAAATGTGTATTGATAATAATTAGTAATTACTTATGCATCATAGATATAATATTATATTGATGGTATTATACACATTGTTATTTATTTTTTGGAGTTATATTGTACTTATCAGTTACGGTCTGAATTTATATTATATTCACAGATACTATTGATAAATATCGGTATAGGTGTCACAATATTTTAACGTTGATACATAAATGTGAGTTGTGTAATTCGCTTTCATACATACGTCGTTCGTGTACAACATCCCCTTTAGTTGTCTCGTGTGTTAAGGTTAAGCATCATATTTCCAAGAACAAAAATTCCATTCTCCCAAGTTTTCATGATCGGCTCATCATAATATGTTGGTGGTATATGCGATATGCCATAATATCGTAAATTTGATTTTTAATGCCTTGAATACTTTCAGCGGTATATTATTATTATAGTCACCGTATTGATGCAAGTCCCTAGTCAGTAGTCGCTAAAATAAAATAACAATTAACAACCTACAGTTGTAATTCATATTATTATCATGCTCGTGTCTCAATTGCTAGAGATTACTTTTTGGCTGTTATTTATGGTACCTACCCCAATATTAACAAATGGTATAATACACCTTTTCGATTAGGTACTGAAAATAATCTCTTATACGGCTTTCCGATCACGAATAAAAATCGTTTACCTACTTATTGCTTATAATATTATACGATAATATTCTTATATAAATTGTATGCGATCATGCGCGTGCGCAAGTGTTTCCAAACTAGTTTCATGCACACACTGCAAACCAATAGTTTCGGTGTACTAAATTTGAAATATAGTACCAATTTCGAACACACAGCCGCCGTTAGTATAATAATAACAATACCGTTTCTGCAGCAGTGTCTGCTGACACATAAATCAAATTAATGGGTAACGCGGTGGCCGTTTAGAGAGTACATATTACACCACTACTGTAAACTTTGCTCGCTCTACCCTTCCACCACCCCACAACCCCGTGTAAACGCTACTTTTTCCCGTAAAATAGAAATTTTGCACGGATTCGTCTCTGCTACGGAGTAACTCTGCTGGTTAAGGTATCACCGACGAATTTGCTGCCGTTCAGGTCACACGTGGTGACCGCAACACCTTTGCTGCAGCAATACGACCACAACGTTTTCTCCAAAATTACTACAAAACTTTCAAGTTTTTAATTATTATATAAAACAACAAATTATGTATATTCAAGATGATTAAATTCACACTCATTCTATCCTTTAACTACCTATACATTTATTAAAATTATGATTTTTAGAAATTTTATGTATAAATACCCTTTTTTATTAAAAATATTTAATTACAACCTATATATCATCTGTACAATAAGTAATTTTGATTTAAGATATTTACATAGCGAGACTGATAGATAAGGGAGGGCACTCAGTAGTAAGTACCGTTTACACTATATTTTCAATCACATAGGTACTTTTTTTAAAATTATTATTCCATTTGAGTAGTGTGATCGGTGATACAAATATTTTTTTTTTCAAATGATAACCACACATTTTTACGATAAATTATGAAGCAGATTTTTTTATTAAAAATATGATGTTTGTATTGTCACAAATAAAATCATTTAATATCATGAACAATTAGTATTTTAAAATATGGATTTTAAGTATCCTAAACATCAAAAAATGTACGATTTAATGTAGGTAGCCATAATATACGTAACTTGTGATTGTTGTTATAATATTAAATTATTAGTATTGTAAGTGATGGTGAGTGACATTGACAGCTTTGTGGAATACGCCCCACCAACATACTATATTGTTGTAAGAGAAGTGCAAATATTTTTAAGAAAAAAAAATATGTATATAAATGTCTTAATTGACAGGGTGGGGGGTGACTCTGTATCACGAGTAATGGCCGTTATTACCTGCCCCACCCCGTAGATCTGTGCTGGCTACAACTCCTCGACTCTCATGCTGTGCCAATTTATAATATAATTATATTATTTTCACACTTATGCATACATATTATAATATTATAATGTCATATATTATGTTGTATTTAGTTTCTTGTACCAGAATTTAGAACCGGCAATCAGCTAGTCTTAAAAAATGGTATTAGTTCAGCTATGATGGATACAAAAATGAGCCACCTGATATTATTATATTAAGCATCTCAGTCTTTAAACAGAATTCATTTCTGTTCTGAAAACAAGTTGTAAAAATATAATATATTATAATATTATAACATTAGGTGTTCATAAATGCATACACACATATTAATTTAAATGAGTACAACGGTGAGTGCGCAGGTACCTACGCGCTGAATAAGTAATGCTGAAAATACATATTTAAAATATTAGGTACAATGTGGACATAGTTTAATATCATCCATTTCCCAAAACCAAGACTCTCATTGGTTAAAATTAATTAGTTCGAACCTCAAATAAAATATCAAACCTTATAATAATTTTATATAAACGCATGACTGGCGTTTACCAGTGAAACGTTTCGATTTCGTAATAACTTTAATAAGTAGGTAACAATTCTTATAGTGGTGCACATTATAATTATTGACTGGTTTGTAAACAACAACAAATAAGTACTCACTCAAATAGTTTAATACGCAGTATCTAATATTTAAAATAAAAAAACAATCTACCGTCGATGCTTTTTCTTTATTTAAATTAATATTTATTCTGTGGTCGTCAAGGTTTGGTGTGGTGTACTGGTGTATAAAAAATGTAATACGTTGCACACTTTAGTGTTTTCTTCCGAGAAACCACGTGAAATTCGCTTAAGGGCGGAATTCGCCTGTTTCCCCTCCCTGCATAATATTACTACACCCTTGTTTACCGATATTATTCACAAATACCTGCACAGTAAAATAAATGCCCCACAACATAATAATAATTGGCTACCACTTGTCTCCGCCGCCAAATGTCACGGTCGGATAGGATGCCGACGTATTTTCCGGCACAAACACCAGTAAACATAAACCACGATACCTATATACTTATAATGTACATATTATAATAATTGTCGTTCTGCTCATAATAAAAGCGTGTATAAAGTATATATTAAGAGGTATAAGTAAATGTTAGTAGACTTTGTTTTTGCGTATAACGTTGAATCGTGCGTGATAATACGATAAAAAAAATATATAATTAAAACTCAACTAAAATACTGTAAAAAGATTTTTGACGTCTACATCAGCATGAACTCCCATAGACATATTACAATATGTAACACGTTTATCGTATACTTTGATTAAAGTTAAAATTATATGAAAACCTAGGTAATAATTTCAATTTAACTATAACATTATCTGCACGTTTTGAACTTAATATGGTATATGCAAATAATGTGGGTAATATCTTTTGCATTTAAATCTAGAATAAAAATAAAATGTCTTTCTATTTGTCAAAAAATAAATAACACAATATTGTTATGCTATTGCTATAGTATTTATTATAACATAATCTTCAAAAGTCATAAAGGAGAGGTTCTCAATCACCGTGTCGTGACGTGTATTCCGAAAGAATGTTTTAATTTTCAATATACTATATTAAATAAAACTAACAAAAATACTAATGTATTATTAAACAGTTCACTTTAATCTTAACAATCTGACCAAAATGTATCCAATTGGTGATAACTTGAATATTTTCAACTCATGGTAGCTCATGGCGTTGGTTAATATGATTACATTTTTACAAATTTACCAAATGTTGATAAAACAATCATAAATAAGTATCTTACATGACATTCTTAGGGTTGGCACTCCCAGAAATTACCGTGAATTCACAAAAAGTTTAAGACTAGAAATTCACGGTGATACAAAAACTGTCAAAAATTACAATTTTTTTCATTCATTATCTTTTGTTATTTTAGAGACGTCTTTTGATTTATATATTTCTTTATATATTTTAATAATTTCCAAGGATGTCCATACCAGATTGTGTCCTGAGAATATCTACTAGGATTTCGTTATTTTTAGGCAATCTAATTCGTTATTATAAATTCTTATTGCATGGTTTGATATTTGATATTACCTTTTTACCCTCCCACTATTTATGTAACATACATGCTGAGTGTTTAATATTTTTTTAAATATTGAAGTAATAAAAAAAGGCTGATTTATCGTATAAATAATTGTATTGAATTTAAATTTGAATTATAATTAACAGTTGTAAAAGATTTGTTGAATTGTATCATTATTTTAGCAGTTACCTACAGTGATAATAATTGTTCAGTTATTAATGTTTTTTTATTAATTTAATAAAATCTCAGAAAATTGTAATTGGACTGATCAATTCCACCAATAAAGCATCGATCCTACCACCAAGGGTACTTTTGATATAAATATAATATTTAAAATTTAAACGAAATTCACCATTATTTAGTCTTATGATACGGAATTTGTTTCCACGATTTCTGTCCGATTCCCGTGCTTTCCACACGTCCCAGGGCGCCCATCCCTATGACACGACACGGGTTGTAGACGCTTATAAATACCTAATTCTATTATTACCCAGGGATTTATTGATTACATAAATAATTAATGCTACGAATAAAATTATTCACAATCAATACCGGTTACACGGCAAATTAACAAGTGTTAGGGTTTAAGCTCTCCCACCCACGTGTACCTACTACACTACGATTCTAAATCCGCCCATTATAATACGGTCGCGGGTATAATATTATAAATTCGAACGAAGACGTGCGATAAAATGTGCACACACACACACTAATATAATCTCTCCAGTATAATATTTTATATTATACACATATTATATGTATATATATTGTATAGCTGTAACATTATTATAACACGTTTATACATATATGTACAACATATAAGATACTTTACACGACGGTTATGTGCATGCGTCGTGTTAATATAATATTAGAACACGTCTACATACAATACGCTGCCAGTACATGGCTACGATATTATGTATATAATATTGTATTTAATATATACCTACACGCTGTGCGGATAAACACGTGTGCTACGAACAAACAAAATACGTACACGGCGCATATACATAATAAAATTATTATAGTAGGATATATTATTATTATATTTATATAATAATGTGTTCGCGCGCTGAAATATATGCATCATGCGTATGTATATATTATTATTATTATTATACCTCCTCCCGCGATTTATCCGACTTCAATGAAAATCCAACCTATCTACCGATAATATTAGATCGCCGAGATCCTTGCACGCGCGCACATCACACGCACAGGATTTTCGGAATTTGGGCGGCGTGTAAGCCACTCACGTAGTAACCATATACCTGCAGACACGCCGCACAGGTATATACCACGATGCAAGTGTATTATAAAGGATTAAGGCAATACCTCATATTATTATTACACTTGATATTATATATAAAAAATACACACGCGCAGAATATAATAATAATAATAATAATATCTTCCATTCAAAAATATATTAAACGATTTTTATCATAACAGACGCATATATTATTATGTCACTGTGGAGTGTAGAGCAACGACCTTAATGAATTTCCATATTTTTTCTGACCGTATTTATTGTATTCGTATTAAGTACATAATACATTTCACAACGTTTGTGATCAAATACTCACAATTTATAGTGCATTTTTTTAATTTTTTTGGGACATATTTTTGATTATGTTAGGAGAATATTTTAATTTTTGATGTACATTTGAATATGTTATCAAAAATTAAGGCATTTGGTTATTATTTTTATGAATCAAGGTCAACATTTATACATATTAAATTTTAATTAAGAATGAGATATAATATAATATATTGACTGTATTATTGTTTTTTTTATACTTATTATATAGGTAGAGGAAACTGTGTACAATTATACAGTTTCCATAAAATTATTTATTTCTACCAAAATCCAAAATTGTTTGCTTCGTTTACACTTTCAATTAGTAAAGTAAGTTGTTACCTTTAAAAATATATTATGTGCATTGAATCTTTATTTCCACATATGTTGTTGAATAAATATAAACATAGAAAAAAAATTTTAAAACTGTACCCGATACAGGGTACAATTTTAACAGTACTAGGGCCAAAATGTTAGTTACATACATATTTTTTTACTTTTTTATTGTTATAAAAGTATAAAACATATAAAATATATTAGTTACCTTGAATAAAATACAACATAACTTTGGTAAATGTATAACATAATATAAATTAAATGACATTACATAAAATAGGTGCAACAGTGTATCACATAAGGCGAATGTTATATTTGTACCCGATCGATATTTTTTGAAATACTAAACAATATTAGAAAAAATACTGACTAGTTAAAATATTCAGACCAGAACCAATAAAAGCTACATAACTTTTGGTGTAAATTGAAATAACTACAGCTAAACATATAATTAAAAATCTGTATACAAATAAAAAATCAAGTGTATAATTTTTATTTACAATCTGTTATCAAAAACAAATTTAATTTTTTTTTCAAACAGTTTTCTTGGTATCATAATTTTGATAAGGTAACATTGATTGTTTTACAGGGAGCATCGCAATTGTTTAATTGATTATTAAGCAACTTATTTCCTGTGTTATAATTGTACCATTTTACAATTTTACACAGTCTCAACTACATAAAAATAAAATAAAAGTAAAATAATTAAAACAAATTACAATATAGAAAATATTTAAAGGACAAATTACATTTTTTAGACCTGTTTTAGTATCTGCTTGATAAAAAATAATATTTTATTAATAAAATATTTAATGAAAAAATTTTAATTTTTTAGTATAATATTAAGGATGTGTAATTTTTTTGTAGGGCATATTTAACTGCATATTTTTAATTTTTTGCTGCATAAGTGAATATTTTTAAATACATATTTAATGGTTATTTAGTACATATAAGTCCTTGCTCTAAATCCTAATATATGTATATTATACACCTATACCTAGGGAAAGGTTCTGCTTCAGGGGCCAACACCCCACCCTGTCCCCTTACTGATTTCCTTTGTGAAAATGCATTTATCAAAAATGCACCCTTTCTTTGTAAACGTAATTTTAGGAGAATACTTATTAGCACCTCTGAAATTAAATTCTGTATGTGCCACTTTACGTTCGTGAGGTGTGTAATATTCAACCCCTCATTTTATCATAGTGCTATTAAATAAACTATATAATGTGGACAACCGGACAATCTGTTTTCCCTTACAACAATTAAACAAAAATTCAATATAATATTTCTGGCTACTCTGTAGTATGTATCACATAACAGGTGTTTGTGAACGTCTTATACCGAGATCGAGTAAAAATAATAATCATACAGGGTGATTCATCAATCATGCTCAACCCCTTTTTTCTTTTATAATGCAGTTATTGTAAATTCGATTTTTGGAACCTTTAAATAATATATTATGCTTACTTAAGAACATAATATTTTGGAATAACAGATATTTTTTTTGTACCATAAATTGTCTTGTGGCGAAACAAATATTTGAGTAAAACAAAACACTTAACATTTTTCATCTATTATATACATATTATTTTTAAATTATATATCTGAATATAAATTACAAATAGCAGTTTCCGAGCTATTAAATATTATGTAATATCAATACCAAAAACTTAATAAAATCAATTTAATTTAAATCCCTAAACGCAGTACTGCTATTTTAGTCTACCAAAACACAACTTATACCATGACTAAATTGAAGAGGCTACAACAGATGTAATACTTCGTAATAAAATAATGGTAAAAAAAAACAATTAATATAATAAAATCTGTTACCTATTATGAGTAAAAATGAATGCATTTCGATTATTTTTAAAACAGAATATGCTTTAAAGTTGCTATCGTGTAAAATGGAGTCTAGATAAATATTTGAACTAGTTTATGACAAAAGAGACTTGAATTTTCATTTAAATATTTATATTTGCACTTTATAAAATTGCGAATTGCGTTTTTTCAAATTACTATGTGTAATTATTTATTTAGAAATTTCTTTCTAAGAGAATCAGTATAACTCCAAAAACCACTTATGGAAATAAATATTGTATAAGTTGTATAAGTAAAGAAGTGTATTAGTTGCTTTCTAGCATGTTATTATGACATCCACTTTTTGTCAAATTAGGAATGTACTTTATAAATTATAAATTGTAATTATACTGCAGTTGTTTTTTATTTTTGAGAGACAGATGTTTAATCTAAATTGAACATATAAATTAATGCATCGCCTAATATTAACTGCATGAAAACTTGTTCAGATATTAAAAATGTATGTAAGCTATATGTATGCTGTATACTTGATAGGTACAAAGAATTAAAACTATTTGTGTACCAAAAAAAAAACATTCTCCATACTACACATTACTGTAATAACAAACACTTAATTGTTCGTTATCACCTAGACAATTTACTTGAAATATCTTTATTTTTGAGCTATATTGTACATAATAATTAACCATAACCTGATAACGGAAGTCGCTGATTTGTGGTTTTCAACAAACCATCGTGAGTCGGTTTAAACCCCCTTAGGGATGTCTAAAAATTATTTACTTATTTATTTATTTTTATTTTTTACTTTACTTTACTTTTAACACTAATGGTCGATGCTATTTCGTAACTAGACTTTAACAGTTTAGTAAATGAATATACATATTATACATTAATCGTACAAATAATATCATTTTATACAATGGCGTTGAGAAATATCAAACGGAATTTATATTGACTATTATTATGACGCTGTAGAATAAAAAAATGCACATTATTTAATAACTAATATTACGGTTCAATCACAATATAATTTAATAGTTTATTAAATTGTTTACATCAAATCGAAACGAAGTTTTAATATTTTATTAAAAGCTTATAAATAGGTATGTGAGCTAAATTTATACCAAGTTAATTTTTAATAAAATATTATAATTACATTTTATTCGTTGCATCATGATATTGTTTTTAAAAAATTTAAATCACGCGATCATGTATTTTTTTAACAGGGTCGTAAGGTCACTTGTATATATTAAAGGCGACTAAATTCACATTGTTTTTACTGCATTATACTACTGCCTATTCTTAGTCTATGTGTACGTCGTGTATATTTTATATTAAGCGCATAGCACTTGCATTGTTAGAAATCAAATTATCTTTCTTAGCTGCATAATATGTGTTTTAGTTTTAGCGAAATATTACGTTTTATGATTATACTATTATATATCGTGTTGTTTATTTTATATTTCCTCCGTCCGCATTATAATATAATCCTCATTTGACAATGTGTATTATATCTTAGTTAATACTTAGGGTAGACTGATAGATCTTGTCAGTATCAGTTTTTGATGATATTAGTGGTATTTTCTGTTAAATATAAACTATTTACGCATTATCGTCAAATTTGTTGATGTAAATTGTACGATAACTCGAAGGTAATATTATAAAATAATATTTATGTAATGGCATGTAATACATTTTAGAGTGAGTCGAGCTTTTTTATATTTGTAAACTACAATTTTGACTGTGATATGTAGCAAACCATGTTATTATAATAATCTAAAAAACGATTGCTTTCCTTCAAATTATGTTTCTTACAATTTTAATTTGACAAAAATAATGACTTCGTGTCAAAAAAAATTTAATATAAAATATAATATGTTCATGTCCCAGTGTGAACCCAAGAAATTTAATATCGTGTTATGTTTTGTGTACGGAATAGTGACGATTTTATTTTACTAATAAAAGTGTTTTACTTTCTTTCAGATTATTTAATGCAACGGACGTAATTTATACGTATGCAACAGACTTGATGAGACATTCGTTATTTTACAAAGTTAAAACTATTAATGATTCTAATATTTGTCAAATTATATTTTGTACAGAGTTAATATTATAATGTTCAGTAGACCTCTCGATAAGTTCAAATTTGGTTACCTATTTGGAAAGATTAAAGTGTTGATGAAATACGTATGCTTATAATTTCGGAAAAAAAAATAGTTCTGCACCCGATAATTTTAAAATACATAAAAAATATAACTTACAGACATTCGTTTGTTGACAATCATAATATCATTATTACATGCGTAATTATTACACTGTACGACCATTGGACGACTGCTATTAATAACGAAATCAACGATATATTAACGATATATATAACCGCACTGTGTGTATCGTACGATAAAAGCTCCGTAGAAAGCTTTATAAATATAATATACATTATAAAATGCACTCAAAGCAGGACAAGGCGGAAGAATGACTCATTTCATCGAGCTGTCTGCAGCGATAATATACTTTTCGGTGTGCCTCGTGTGCACGAGGGTGCCCCAAGATTGATATACGACGGCGGATGTCGTTCAAAGGACGTCGCCTCTGACTGTACACGGAATTCAATAAATTACACAGTACATCCGGGATGGACTAGCGCACAGTGCATTTAAGTTTTCGCTGTTCCGATAACACTCGGAAGAGAAAAGAAAACGACTGTCGTAAAGTAAAATAATATAAGCATACATAATTATTATACCACTTATATTATATAGGGTACGATACTGATAGGCACTATTGGAAAGGAGTATGGAAATCTGATTGCGGTGCTACATCTCAAACCGTTCGAAAGACACAGCAACCGAACATTAAAGTAACATGCTAAATCCAGTGTAGACGTATCGCTCGGATGGGAGCAAGTCAAAGGAGGGTAATAATATGATTTCCTCCTCCCTCGTCGTCTGTATGTCGTCTTACTTAATCAGTGACATCAAGCATAATACATAACATAAACCAACGGTTTTGGGTTTTTAGTCCTCAGATATGTACGCTCAGTCTTTTCCCATTTCGCCACTCTTCCGATACTCCCGAATTTGCCACGGACTCAATCTGAAAAAAGTTAAATAAATTATAGCCTCAAGGCGCCCGGCGCCTATGCCATTTTGTCCTCAAAAATACACCCTGTGGGAATAACAATACCGCCTTGTAGTATCAACCAAAATTCATATTTATTTTTTTAATTTCTAGAGGGAAATATTCTACAGCCCACATCGTTCTCTATTTTTCAATATATTATTCTCAAACTTTATAATATGTCTAAAAAAATTCAAGATAAAAAGCATTTTTTAAAACATTTTTTAATACAATTATTTGAAATAAAACACAACATCAGAGATCGATGCAGGCTATACAATGTCTTCTTCTTCCAGATAAAAAAATAGTCATTAAAATCTGACAATTTCACAAAGCTTGAGAGTTATTCCCGTAAAGTCGTTTTTTTCGATATAATCACCCTATTAATCCCCCAAAATAGGTATCCGGTAGTAGATTAGCGGGAAAGTCTTATAATATTTAGGTAGCAATTAAGATATGAAATTAAATTTTCAAATTTTATAGAATTTTGGAAAATTTGAAAAACTGGCACCGGTACCCTTAATTAAGCATGTCAGTTAATTTTGAAAAATTCAGTACAAATATTTTATTATAATATTAAACATTTATAAATGTTATATACTTATTATATTGAACATTAACTAAATGGTTAAATAGTTGGCAGAAAAATGTTATAGTAGTGTACAAGACATACCACAATATTATAATGTGATTGCTTGGTTATTTTTTCGGTTAGATTAGGTGCTATGCCACAATGGCTTTCTGATTTACGGTTTTCCAATCGATACAATTGATATGTCAATAAATTATTTATCATATATAATTGTATGAGAAAAAAATTAACGTTTATAAAAATATTTTATTATGAAGTAAAATAATAATAATAAAGTAGGTATGTCGGTACAATTTAACGATAATAATATAAGATACAACGACTCCCCGAGGAATTCTTTGTGTTATGATCAATGATATACTATAAATATATACATAGATCATCCATCGTTGTCAAAACGCGTATATGGTATAGAAAATTCCGTAGAATGCATGGGGCTATAGCTAAAACTTTACTTAGACCCGTACCCATCCGTAATAATAATATCGAACGCTGAATAACGCGGCGGACCGGATAATATATTTTTTGGAGCGATATTAAAATATCGTCGCTTTCGAGCGGAAAATCGGCCGTCGAAATCGAGCAGGATTTAAAATGGCTACCGGCCTCGTATTTATTTTTATATTTTTTTCAGCAGCTCCCTATTTCCCACCACCTTTCGAAAACGGCCCTTTCTAATCCTCATACTTCTGTGAAATGTAAACGTGTATATAACAAGTATAATATATTATATATATATATAGGTAAACAGGTCTTCGCGACACTTGTGTGTCGAAGAGGCTAAATATATACCAGCAGGAACCGGGTCCAGTAACGTATTTCATGCCATAAATATACGGACCGGAAGCATAGTGCAAGCACAAAACTATGAAAACATTCATTTCATTCAAACTTTTTAAAACTAAAAATATGCAACTCAATTGTTTTGAAACTTAATTTAACATTTATTTATTCCATTCACACAATCATTTTAAAACAATTGTCTATATTATATACCCACTCCATAGCTATATAATAATATTATTACTGTTATTATTATTATTATTATGGAAACAAGACCCTGCTTTTTTTTTGTAGTAGACTTTTATTTTAATCACAAAATGTTTATTACAGTTCAATTATGATTATAATGATTTTTGTATTAAGGCTATTAAACCTGTAAATTGTAAAAATATAACTATGAATATGACTATGTTTAGACCGTATAAAAAACTATACAAAATTTTTTTTTTTATTGTATTTACTAACAAATAGAAGTGTTTTTTTTTTATAAACAGTAACTAGGTAATCAAACTATTTCGGATTTTCAGTATAAAACAAGGAATGAAATAGCCTGATTAAATTATGCAATGATGCCAAAGCTACAAATATTATCAAAAAAATTAGAATCTTGACTTACCTTGTAGAACTGATTATCCAAGGCCCACGAAGTTAGCCACCCAAAATCAAAATATTCGACTGAGATGTTCTCGATATTTAAAAGGTATATCATATTAAAATAGTATTTATCGATATTCGTGAATACGTATAAGAATTGATATTGGTAACATGTAAGTTCAGTAGTTTTTCACGAACCACAAAAGTTTGAATCGTGAGAAACTTCTTCAAAATGTATGCGTCATAGTGTTCAAGTGTTTGGCCGTGCTTGAATATTGTATGCAATTTAATAGTATATATTTTAAACATAAATTCCTCAATAATTATAAGTCACCTTTACCTTAATTAACCGTTCAAAGTAAATTGGCCGCTCTGGATAGAACTTTTTGAACGCAAAAAAATGTGCGCCATGTTTCATAGAGCTTTTTGAACTTTGACTGCGTGAAAAATTCGTGTAATTCAAAGTGTATAAATCACCCCTCTATTATGTGCCCCTAACGATAAGTTAGCAGCGTCAGTAAACAATGACATAAACAATAAATATAAAGAGCTTTATGTATTAAAATAATACAATAAAAACTCAACTCTAAATTTGAAATACCTAGGTAACTATTATTAATATTACATCATTAGATTTTTTTATTATATGATTTAGGCAGGTTCCTTGACGAAAATCGACCTAAAAGTTTATTTTAAATGTTTTTGTATCCTAGAGGTAATTATTATTGTAATTCCCGTGTGGGTAACGTTTTACGAGACCGAAATTATAAATTTTAGTATTCATTAATATATTCGACTGGCCACCTCTGACATATTTTGAAACAACAAAAAGAACAACAATAACAATTATTATAGTTATACATAAATATATTATATACCATACACGGTATACATGTACGATGTACGTGAGACAGCTGCATATTAGCTCAGATATAATAATTTATGTAACTATTTTGTTATTTATTTTCTGGTGAAACAGCTTTTTCGGAGTGCTTGCCTTTGACATGTACCACGTACCACAAGCGTGTGTGAGAAATGCTGTTACTCGTTTCTATAGTATTATTGTCAATATAGTCACTAGCCATTGGTATATGCATAAGATTATCATATATACACATTAATAATATAATATGTATATAACTATGAACTATATAATATCTTATAATAATATATAAAAATTATAAATAATATGTGAAAATTGACCGGCTTAAGAGGACGTCGTACCCGCATGTGTTGTCTCCGACTTATAAACGTACGACATAGCAAATTTTCGTTCGCTAGTTTCAATTAGGG
>NC_042493.1:74229634-74232820 GCF_005508785.2 Acyrthosiphon pisum
CGACGTCCTCTTAACGAAAAAACAGCAAAGAGTTTCTTACGTTCAACTAACCAACGTATACGATAACATATATAGTGATTTTTTTTGGACAACAGTATTGAAGTGTTTTAATTCAAACGGTTCCCAAAAGAAATGTGCCACATAAAATAGGTAATCATTGGTAATAATAAAACATAATATTATTTATTTTGTTAAATACCTACGTTTTGAGAAATTTGGAACTATACCTATTATAAACAAATGTTTTGAACAAAAGTTGTCTTCAGATTATGATATAAAGTTAAATAACACCAATACGTCATGTTAACTTCAGTAGATTCACTACGAGTTCATAAAATTGAAAAAAAAATAGGAAATTTGAAATATTAGACTTGCATTTTTCCCAACATTTTTTTAGAAACTACACATTTTATAAAATATAACGAGTAGGTATTTTCCGTTAAAAAAAAAGCCCGATACCTCTGCCTGCATATTTTAACACTACCTTACAATCTATATTGTTATATGGATCGTGCAATATTGTTACACGTTATAGGTTGACAGATGTTAGATTATTCACCAGGTTTATCTGCATGTATTATACACAATAAATGAATAAATAAACTACGATAATAAAGCAAACTGCATGTACACAATACTACTGTGTTTCCGATTGTGATTCATTATTAGTTTCTTGTGTCAATCACTGCTTATAATTAAACGTAAGTATTTGTATAATATTATTATGCTTGCAATTGGTTGAGTTTTTTTTCTCATTTCAGTACGCAGAAAAAATACAATACACTTTTATCGCACCCCTTTTTTAATTTGTAATTATTATACATTTTCAAAACAATTGTGCAACAAATAATGCGTTCTTCAATAATATACCAATAAGATTGATATTCTTTCGTATACAAGAAACGAATATTTATTACTGAAGGAGGTAAAAATAGTAATTTATAATTAAATAATACAAATGGGTACATTTAAATTATTTAAGTATTGGATTCAAAGAGACATAATAATATAAAATATTATAATTATATTAAGTTAACAAACCTCGCGAATATACTTCATATAATATTAATTAATACTTTTCTTAAGACAATGTAAAAAGGATAATATTAACACAAAAAGATAGTAAATATAATAGAAGATTTTTTATTTTTATTTATTTATAATTCATTATACTAAATGTTAATACAATTTCTTTCTAACTATTATTTCTATAACTCGATAGTCGAAATATTAATCGAATGTTGCACTCAGCTAAATATGAAATAATAATAAGAACAAGAAAAAATGTGAGCAAGTGGGAACCACTCTGATGTACATCAGGGGTCTTTGGGGTCACGTTAGATGTATTAAATTTGAATACAATCATCACATAATATCATTGTTCACGAAAAACCATTCAGAGCAAAGACGGTCTGTCAAGGAGTGTGTAAAATATATAGTATATGATATATTTATATTGCTATTAAAATAATTTATTTTACTAATGGTTACGGAGTAGGTTAGATTCAATTTAAACAATATACATTAAATGTTTCAGGTACCACGAATAATATTTCTAAGTTACTACAAAATTATAAGATCGTTATTCTCCGTTAAAATAACAAATTTTAACTTAAAATGCATGCCAAATAAATTGTGCTTGTGTTTCAAATATTTTAATATACTTATTGAAAAAAAAATGTATTAAATAATAAATAAAGCGATAATTATAGAAAAAAATTAAAATTAAAAATTGAAAATGTCTTTTAATCAGGGATTGGAACGTATTGAATTTGTCGGTATCGGTTCCGGTGCCGTGGTTTTCCAAAATTAAAATAATGAATCCGGTTCGGTTGTGGTTCTTTGATGAAATAAATAAAGGTACATGTTCCAAATAATTTTGGTTCTGGTTCCAGATAATTTCGATATCGAAAAGTATAACATATCTAAAATAATAATCATAATAATATCATATCATAACATTAAATCATAATCTTAAATGGTAATCATGTATCTTATGTATAATAGCAAGGGTCTTCTATTTTAAATTTAAATAAATATCAACATATTTTTCATGCAAAACTAATCAAATAGAACATTTTTTCACTAAGTTAGTGTTACCCATGATAACTAAATTGAAAAAGTAGGCTGAAAAAAAAACGCTGTCATTGGATATAGGAATACTTAAACAAAAATGGAAGAAAATAAAAATTTCAACGATAAATAATAAAAAGAAAAGCGAGTAGAACAGCTTTATTATTATAACCATTATGAAGCGGAATGTATTGCTACAACACAAACGGGCACAAATATTTTCAAACTTCCGATGATGTTTATTTAAAATAATTTGGTTATCTTACAAAATGTATCTACTGCGCAGCGTAGTATAATGTTAATTATATTATATGTACATAGGTAGTGTACCTATACAACGAAAAGTATTATTAGTATGAAAATATTGGAAAAAAGAATACTTTTTTTTATTAAAACTGGCCGTTATGATATATTATATAATTAAATGATAATTAAAAATAAAAAAACCAAATTAAACAGAGTGATGATTAAATAAACACAAACAAAATCGATTACATAAGACTTATTGAAAAAAAATATATAAAATTGAAATAACGTAAAATACCTACGTAATGTATGGCGTATTATAAAATATTCACAATTTATAATCACTAATTACATTAGACTGGTTTCAATAATACTTTAAACAAACGTGAAACTATCAATATTAATTATTATTGCTTTTAATAAAATTAATTCAGGCATATAGCTGTAATGCCGTAGATCACTTGATGGTGTTTAGTCACTAGATATCTAGATCAAGTATTGAATGTATTTGTCGTCATATGAAATAAAATATTTATATTATCGTAAACCAAATTTATCGGTACGCACACTATACACACATAATACGTTATACGTGTGTTTATTAATTAATCGTTCCAAGTTTGTTCTATAATATGTAATGAAAACCAAAACGCTGTTTGTTGTTATTGTTTTATTCAACGTTTATTTTTCATATAGGTAATTTTAATGTATATAAATCAATATTTGGTGTTTTACAATATTATTGACAGAAATCGTTTTTTATACTCTTACGAGTTTACAAGTAAAATAGGTAATTTTAGGGATAACATAAATTCAAGGGGGGAAAGGTGTGCAACATAGAACTCACGGTTAGTTTCGGAAGTTCGA
>NC_042493.1:74234277-74235728 GCF_005508785.2 Acyrthosiphon pisum
GTTGGCGAAATCTTTAAGACAATGCTGTGAGGTGACTAGATTTTTCCGGATTTGGTCATATGTCCCTTGTTGTCGTTTGATCATCCTTTGGATGCTGATGACCAAGACCTCGGATTCCGTTTCGCTGGCGTTGGGAGATCCCGGGTGAAAATTCTAGAACCTTATCTTCTATGGTGGTAGGTTTATCTGGAAGTGTGGTAGTTTTGTCCTCTCTGGACTCCTTTTCCCAACACTGTAAAAAATCATCCCAGGTCATTCCGGTGGCTGAGGCTCGCCTCTTCGCCTGTACCGTCGATGGTATTTCCCAGGTTGGTTCACGATCATACTTGGTTCGCTTGGCCTCTTCTTGCCTAAAGAAACCCGCGATCTTGCGTTTCTGGTTGGTGGTGAGTAGCCGATCAATATGCGTGACTTCGATTTTGTTGAGGGCTTCTCGGCTCTTTAGCCTGGTTAATGGGATCTTCACCATTATCTCCATGTTTCTGGCCCTGTGGATGGATTAGTTATGTTTTGCCTTATCTACATACATGGTTTCACAAGCAATTTATTTACAAAAGGGGGCCATTTTTTTTTTTTTTTCTTTTTTTTTTTTTTTTTTTTTTTTTTTTTGTGTTTCTTTTTTTTTTTATTCTACATTGGGTAGTATCTGGACGGTGGGTTCATCCTCGTGATACTGTTTGACGTTCTTATAATTGTACGTCTGGTATTGTCCAGTGGGTTTACGTATGGTCACCGTATTATTGTTATGTACTTCGTGAATCAGGTACGGCCCATGGTATAATAAGAAAAGCTTGTGTGTTTCCTGGTCTTCCGCCGAGGATAATCGATGCTCTTTCACCAGTACTTTCATTCCTGGTTCATATGTCGGGAACTTCTTGTCACGATCTTTGTACGAACTCCGCAGCTGTGCCTGTTTTCGAGTATTTTTCATTACAATCTGCACTATGTCTGGTTCAGGATCTGCCGCTTCGTTTTTCGGAAATGTCACTAATCTAGTGATAGGTATTGGTATATCCTCTCCAAACATGATGTATTGAGGTGTATACCCGGTTGTGGTGTGTGTAGTATGGTTTATCCAAAATTCAATGTTGCCTAGCCAACGTAGCCAGTTAGTATGTTGTTTATGGCAATACGTGCGAAGTAGTCGGCCAATTTCTCGGTTTGCACGTTCAACCGGGTTGCTCTCCGGGTGGTACACGGTGGTGTGCACGCTCTTCACATTTAATCCCGTCATAATTTTGTTCCATTTTTGGCTGGTAAACTGAGTGCCGTTGTCGGTGAGAATCTTCGTGAATCGCCCTATACTTGGAATGTAATCGTGGACTATTCTTTTGATAATTGTATCTGTGGTTGCTCTTTTTAATGGGTAAAGTTTAATATACTTCGAAAAGATGTCAAGGGATGGCAAGTATATACTTACACCCCTCCTTGTCCCCTGGGTAGTGGACCCC
>NC_042493.1:74235778-74237808 GCF_005508785.2 Acyrthosiphon pisum
TTGGTGCATTGGGGAGGTCAAAATTTAAATTTCCCACGTATGTTTTCAAAAGCGCCGGGAAAAACAAAAGAAAAATTAAGGAAAAACGGGAATTTTTACGCAAAATCGACTTTTTACAAAATTGAATTTGGTTTTTGGTGTAACTTTAAAAAAAATGACCGTAAATACATGAAATTTTGACTGAATGTTTATCTTAGCATCTTCTATACACCATAACATTTTCAAAATTTAAAACAAGATTCCACGTAAGTAATTAATTATGTTACCAAAAAATCTAAAAAATACATTTACACAGTTTCTTTTTATAGTCATTTTAAGTATAAATTTGGACGAAATTACAAATTAAAAACCTAGGATAACTATTTTAGTTATTTTGTTGTGATTGTATAATATTATTCGTGGGTACTTGAAACTTCTAAAGTATACTATTATATATCTATGATAGAACCACGGTTTTTTGTTGATCTATAACGCGTTATAAGTACCTAATAGATATTATGATATGATTAATTTGGAATATATTATAGGTACTTATGATAGGTCAATTTTTTTTAAATACTATAGACTATAATATAATATTATGTCTTATACCTAGACTGACATACCGTCTCCGCTCAGAACCGTTTTTCTTATACAATGATATTATATCATTGAATTCAAATTTAATACCATCCATTATACAGTGACCCACTTGTAACCTACTGTACAGCAGAGCGAAATCCACTTACCCACCTTTTTTACTCTTTTTAGTATTCAGTATTAAATTAAGGATACCTATTTAACATTAAAATTTAAAGTGCACTCCGACTTCCAAGTTCTTACCTTCTGCATTACATTGTCAGTTGTCACTTATAGGTTATAATAGTCATTCCGACGTAGGTGGTAGGTTACATACCTAATTGTTTTAATTTCATATTATATAAACATAATTCACAACCTACATGACTAGATGGATTATTTATTGTGGTATGAATGTATGATTGTACCCACATATTTTGTATGCAAACATTATCACAAAATAATGGCACCGAAACCATCAATCTTTTAATGGGTGGTCCCATAGTGGATGTCTGAGCCTCTGAAGAATAAGGTTGATTATAACTAAATTATAAATTTTTTATCTTTTAACCTGTTGGATTTTTTTTTTTGGTTATTCAAATAGTTTTTATTTAATTTGTTACAAAGTACAACAATATAAGAACAATTGCATAGGAATAGTTAAAAATAAAAATCTTAATATCCCCTGCGTTTTATACAATATGCATTGTTAATTGTGACATTATAGGGTATATTGTGTTCAACAACTCAATTTGCTTACCTATTAATAGCAGTTCTAAAAATAATATTAATAAAATTAATAGGTAGGTAGGTAAAATAGGCTGTAGCCAATAAGTATGTATGGATTGTGAAAACCACAGCAAAGACATAATGGACTTATTAATACCAAAAAGTGGCAAAAACTACTTCAAAAGAGGAAAGACTAAAAATTAAAAATAAATTAAATCACGAGTAACGAGTATGAAGATATCAATTAGTAACTACTGACCTAGCCATTGATAAGAATGTGTACGATGGGTTGCCTATACAAGGCGTACAAACATAATACAAAATTATACCAAATCCACACCACGTAGATGGCGTTGTGTATTACAAATGTATTATTGTGGTACAATAAAAAATATATTATGAGCGAATTTCAATATAATAATAGTATTATAATTTATAACCATAGGCGATAGGCGTAGTGGGGGTCAAACGGGAATGATGAGGGGGATAGATGCCCCGTTACCTTTTTTCCAATGTTTAAGAGCTGATAACCATACATTATATTTTTAAAAATCTCCCCATGACAAAATCATTTAACCGACACTGGCGTAAGGTGTTCAGATGTATATATTGGGAAAATATACTATATTTTTAATATTTCTCGAAACATACATCAGGACACAGGTTGAACATATTTCCAAACGCCGAATTTCATCTCGATACATGGGTATCGAGATGAAAAATCAAAGGGTGCACATTCGATC
>NC_042493.1:74237908-74238105 GCF_005508785.2 Acyrthosiphon pisum
CGAGTAACTAAGTAACTAATGAACATAGTTACATAGTTTTATTACGAACACGTCAGCAACTAATTGTTAGTTAAATGATTATCTCCGTAGTGTAGTGTAGTTATAAAGTTAAAATTATATTCGTAAGCATTATGTATCATATGAAATATTGCACTTAATATTGTAAAAAAATGATAATACATCGTAATTTATATTTT
>NC_042493.1:74238205-74279190 GCF_005508785.2 Acyrthosiphon pisum
TATGTTGTTGTACTATGAATTCAAATGAAAATAAATGTCGAATGTTTTTGTTTTATTCTCATAAGTGCATTACTTATATCAATTGGAGATCAGTTGATATATAAAGTGATACCTTTACAGTTGTTTGCGTTGTATGGTTATTGCAGGTTATTACCTATTCAGTTTTAGTAAAAACAATCCCACTTAAAATCTATTCTGACCTCAGTGAGTGAATCAAATATTTGGTAGTCTTATTAAACACCAAATAATTTAGTACCTAATTTCGATAAAGTGATACAACTTTACTCGTAAAATAATCGCAATATTGTAATGTAACTATGCGAACAAGGCACACGTATTATACTATCGTATCAAATAATAGCATCTCTCTTTGTACAAAGCGGTGATGATTTAAATCTACGAATTCCAGAAACAAGTAAATATTGAATTAAATGTTATATATGATTTTATGAGATACGAACTGTATACATCTTTGATACTTATATGTATATGTACCAGCTCTGAAAAAACACGGTTCATTTTTCAGTTTAAACGTGTAATTTAATTTGTACGTTGTTTAACTAATTCAATTTTCTATACGCCGCTAGCTAAAAAAAAAATCAGTTTTAATAATAAAACGAGCGAAAGTAATAATCGAGAAATATAGAATATATACAATTCATGGAAAAGTTATATACAACTGCTAAAAGAAAGAAAATAAGTGAATACAAATACTTTGTAAAAATTCTATGCATTAATACCAAATGTCAGACGGTCAAAGAGATTTTATTTTTTTACGCTTAGATGATGTATAAACACAAGTTGAATTACTGTCCTTAAAATATCATAATAGTAATAATAATAATAATATAATAATAATAATGATAAAAACCTTTTTAAGGTTTTGTAAGTTTGTTTTCGAAATTGTAAAAGTATATGATGGTGCTGTACTATTACTCGTTAAAAATAGATATTAATTATAAAAAAAAAAATAGCTAACAAATTCTAACAATAAAAATATCATTCTGGATGTGAGGCCATTTCATGCAAATGGAAATGCATGTAAATTTCATGTAATTGGTACCACAGCTTAGTTTACAATTCATCGTTGTAATAATGTAATTATCGTCTGAGATTTAATTCCGAAATGATACATAGAGAATACACGCAGAATACATACATTATTGATATGTATAACAAATAACAACGGTTGTATGTAAACTTTGGGTTTATTTTATGTAGGTACCTATTATGTACCAATCAAAATGGGTGTAATAAGTAGGTACAGATAATGATTGCTAGTTATAATTATATAATATGTAGAAATATAGAATAATGAATTGTAAACTAATCACTTATGTTCTATAAACTATTTTTGATTGTATTGATAAGTTTGTTGATAATTATTAGATAATTATCATACTTATACATTTCCATGTTAAAATCAACAAATTCCATTTAAAATGTATTTTGTGCTTGTAGGATGTTTCATCGGGATCCGATGTCAATTCCATCTTCTCTGATATTGTAAAATTTTATTATACTTGTACCTGATATTTAATGATACTTTGAACTTGGAAAAAATATGTTTGGTTTTCATCCACGTGCTGTTCAGCAATTGGTGAAGCAATATTTTGTTCTAAATAATCATTTAGATGCTATAAAGTGAATCGTTTATTTTACTACTCAAAAATATATTTGTTGATAAAATACATTTAACAGTAGGCCATAGTATGATATGTTTAATATTGACATATATTATAATATCTTTATAGTCATTAGACATATAATACAATATGAACCATGCAGTATGCACATGGATAAGTAAAATTTAAAAGGTGATAAAAAAAATATATATTTTGTGAAAATATTTAAACATTATAATATAACCTTAAATAGTTGTATATTATACCATAATCCAAATCAGTGAAATCAAAAATTATTAAATATTATTAGTTTCAGAAACAGAATTTAATGCTATCTACTATAAAAATATAAATAATAGCAGATAACTACTATCTAAAAAATATATTTTAAAATAAGCAGGTACAACTATAAGATTTTCAAACTGTATTTTGATTTCTGAATGTTTGATTTAAGCACACAATTCGGTGAAATGTGTTCTATTAAATACATTAAGTATTTTAATATATGATACTGTATATTTTCCTTAAGCATATGAATACAAAATGAGTGGATTATGTGTTAAGGTGCACATACATGACCAATTGTGACAGCATATTTAATGTTTTCTAACATAAATATTGTATTTTAAGCAGAATAAAATAATTTTATTCGAAATGGTCTTTTGAATATTTTTTTATACCTCGTCCAAATCTTTTTTTAATATTCCTCAAAAGTATAGTATTATTATTATTATTATTATTATTGTTATTACTATAGTCCATATTGTTGAATGGCACACGTGCAAACATACGGTCCGAGTCGGTGCAGGCGGCAGGCTACAATATACAAACGCACCACAAAAATATTATGAAAAAAAATAAATGATAATAATAATAATAATATATACATATATATATATAAAAAAATAAATACATACGCACACTATACCATACATAAAGTACGTATAAAAAAAAAGGAAGGAAAAAAACTGAAAAAGGAAAATGGAAAAGTAGACGGGTAGTCTTCAACGACGAAAAATATACGCTCCTGTATATATTGTAGTCTAATGCGTTTTCGATGTACTCGCACGGAATTCTGTTAAAGGCCATATATAATATATATATATACGTTGTATAATAATATACAATATCTTTGGAAGGGTATATACGCCGGCTGCGTCCGCGACGATAAAGCACGAGTGATCGCTGCCCTCCCGGTATACCCACACTTACATCCAAAGCTGCGATGGCGATGAGCGACGGAGGAGACGACGACGACGTTTTGTCGCCGGGTCGAGTCGCTCGTCGAAAAATACGAGAAAAAAAATTCAAGCCGGTAACAATAGTCATAATAATAATATATTGTAATAACGGCGATCAATTACGGACGAAAACTGATAGGTACCGAGAACTTGTTCGAGGGCTGATTTTGTCGCATGCGCCCTATATTATTATAATACATAATTCAGCGGCGAAGCGTCATAGGAGTAATCATTACCTCAGTCTTCAATATTTATCGCATCGACGTCGCCGTCCCCCGTCGCATTATCACGCGATCGGGATAGGTACGTCGTACGTGTTTCTTAATATTTATTGTTTTATATTGTGATTTGTCCTCAAGGGCTGATGATTTAACTAATGCCATTTTTAACGATGGAATCATTAACTTCTCATAAGAAAAAAAATGTGTACATTTGGATTTATTATTATATTAAATTATCATTCTAAGGAAGTTGTAACGTTTTTAATTTCTTTAATATAATATAATTTCAGTTCGTTTTTAGTTTTTCGACATATTTACCATATAGATAAAATAAAAATGGGTGGAGAGTCTAGGCATACTATTGCCCTTTTCTTTCAGTGTCTCCCCAAACAAAAGCTCACGCCTCGCTACTTATGTAACATAAAGGTACCCTTTCATGAGACAAGTGATAAATAACTTGTGCACAGCATAAAGCTATGTCACGTCAGCAACTTTTAGTTAATGTATTATTGGTACACACACACGTATCAACAGTGTGTCACACCGTTGAATTCTACCCAGTGAATCGTTAACTATTTAAACTCCGAATGTAAAACATATAATTGGTCAACTTTTACTAAATACTGTATTTAAGTGAAATCGACAATATAGGTGCCTATGTGTAATCGGCAATAGAAACGGGAATCCTACAATATATAGATAACATTTAGATTAACGGTATATAAGGTTTTGATATAATCCGGTAAAGTGTGATTAAATAGAAAATATATTTATAGTGTGGGGGAGGGGTTGCACGGTGAAACCCTCTGTACAGAGTACAAATAGATTCCTGCAAGATCCAACGAGACGTAAGTACATATTTTTTCGTCGATATATGATACACGCGTAATGTAGTTATGTTGTAAGATTGAAGAAGTATTATTCTCTGTGGTACAATAGATTACTTACTTAGGTACCGTCAAATGTGTGTGCGCGACGTCGCAGAACATAATATCATGATATACGAGTGTGCACGTGCCGTGGAGTGTGTCCTTATAGCTGCGCGTTCTGTTCACAAGCATTGCATTTTACGTATATATGAAATATAAATACCTACCTACGAGTTAAAATATATGAAACGCGTCGAATTAAAATTTGCTGCTTGTGATTGTAATAATACGATAATGGACATGATAAAAGTGCATGATTAATCATAATAATTATACCACGGTTTTCGCCGATGAGCGAGGTGAACACGTGTCTTGGACCTCGGTCGGTGTTGAGCGAGTGGGTTGGTGGATTCCATTGGCTGGTAACATTAGTTTGATTTTCCGCCAAAAAGAAAAAAAACTAAATTAATAACGGGACTAATAAAACTTTGAACGGCGTATATAGTACAACTATCGAAAGTTTTCAAATTTTCCTTTTCCACCCGTTCCTCTATATTATATTCCATAGCACACACATATTATATATATATATAACGAGCACATCGGTCTACTCGCCAGTCTCCGACCCAGTGTGAGATTGCAATCCAAAACTTGTGGACAATTTTTTTTTAAATTTGGCACACGCCTGGCCTCAATTTCCCCTCAAAAATGGTTTCACCACCTGGTCCTTCTGACACCATTTCGTGTACATTATATTATAAAACTTTTAATGCTTCTACACTTTCCACGTACACGTATCACGGCTTCTTTACGTCAATCACGTGAACTAGAGTGTCCGTGATTATTTTATATAATGTAACACTTTACACTTTACGGGATGGATTATTCTAGTAACACGTTGTGGTAGTTTTCAGAAAACTATTGTAATTTTTTCTTAAGGCTTTATTTTGTAATATTCTAATATATATCTTATGACAGTATACAATTTTCTCGGTTGCCTTGTTGTATTTTCGATCTCATGGGTAAATGTGCCACTTGTTATCGAACAAAGTCGTGCGCGAGTGACCGTGTAAAGATTAGTGCAATCAAACTTGAGGTATTAAAGTTGCACGCTCCTCGCTCAGTCACGAGTCACGACTTCAACTGTTAACCACTATATTGTCGCAGAAACAATAGCGATTTGGCCAGACATGTCGATAACACAAAGCGATTTCACTAGATAGTGGAACGATATTTTTAGTCTTATGATTTTAAAATGTCCACATCTATAGATTATAATGGCTGGTTATATAAACAATCACCAACAATCAAATGAATCAATACTTAAACATGGTTTAGTGGCCCATTGTTGGTTCATTAAAGTGTAGTGAGCCGTTAAATCAATTTAATTTTTATCTAACTCTGTATAACACTACTATAATGTTACTGAACACTGTATTATTAATATAGATAGCTGTTTTTTTATAATATAGCAAAATATGGAGTGGAGGAATAGCAGGCGAATTCCCAAACATTGATGCGCACTTCTCCACCCACATAATCGAACTCTCAATTCTGTAAATATATTTGTTTGCCCTATCTGCTATTAAAGATGAAATAATTACTTACTATATTTTTATGTTTACTACGTACCTACTCAAAAAGTTACAAGCCTCTAAAAATGAATGGTTAACAAATAATCTGTAGGTAGTTTGGTACACAAATACCGTTAAGTACTCAGAATATTATAAACATATCTACCTACATTGTCTCATTGGGTTAGGTAATTTGATATAGGTACACTTATATTGTGGTATATCGTATATGAGTGAAGTAGCTTGGTATTTACTGGATATGGACATGTATTTAGTGACTCGTGTATATGATTTAGTAGATCTAGGCCAAGTGTTGAACAACGGGTGAGAATTCTGATATCTTATCCATAACGACAAAGTGAATATTCCGGTAGTATTATCTAAATGCATAATAGTGTCACACTATACATACCTAAGTATAAAGGGAATATAGTGTGTTTGAGTGGTACCAAATTACACGCTTGCTTCGGGCACTGTTTTTGTCCGAATTTTAAGAGAAAAATCGATACTAATACGAATTCACTTATATTTATAATTTCGGATATTTTGAACTCTTTGATAGTCATGAACCCTTCAACATGTACACGTTTAAACGAATCATAATATCCGAGAGCAATTAAATAGAATTTCAGAAGGCACGAGAATTTATTTACTTGTTATCCCGTCTTCGTTTACCTACTATGCTAAACGTGCTTCACACATGGTATCATACTATTTACATATGTATGTGCTTGGTACTTAACCTTAATATCAGTTATTGAGTAACTACTGCAGGGTTCTACATACATAGGTGTTGATTAAAATATGTGTTTACAATAAAATAATAATTAAACGAAAATTCACACGATTTTATATTAGTTGAGTTTAATATTTCAAAGCCCATAACATACTTTTTTTTTTTTTTTTTTTTTATTTTTTATTTGGCATAAACAATCTATACTATTTGAAGCACAATAAGTTTATATGATAAGAGTAGTAGAACATGATTGTTTGGAATAAGCAGCCACCCATTAGTAGTTCTTGGCGATAACATACTTAAATATTAAATAATAATATGATTACGTATTATACATTTTTATCACTTTTATTGTATTGTGGTGATGATTTTATGAAACATTAAACACATAGATTTTAATAAACACACGTATCAAGTGTTTAATATGCACAGTGTACACTGTGTGCATGTGATGTATTATAATATTATGTACATTGTACATTATACTCATTAATACACGAACATTTGTAAACTGTGTGATGAATAAAACAATATTTGTATAGATTATTCCACGCATCGACTACAAAATGGTGGGATTACGTTAGATGTTATATTGGCAGAAATGAACGAGTTGTATATATTTTTAAAACTCGTTTTCATTATAATATTATAATTGTTTTTATTTTTTAAATCCTTAATAACTATAATGTCAACATTACATTTATATCGAATATCGATATCATACAATTATTCGACAAGTTTATATTTATCAGACACACAAAATTTTTTTTTTTTAAGAATTGGAATTTTAAAACTAATATTTTATAAGTAACGAGCATAATATAGTTTTAAAGCAATATAGATTCAACTATCAGACCATAAATATATTTATCATTGAACAAATTAGTAAATTACATTAATATAATAATATAAATAACCAATGTGGTGGTATTGTTACCACCATCATTGTATTTCCCGTGTAGACCATACACGCAAGCGAATCGTTGGAAGTTTAATTTAGTGGATCACAAGACAACACGTTTTTATATAATTATACGTGCTATGAAGGTAAACCATGACTATTCAATGATAATAAATTAATATAATATATATCATACCTAATATAATGCTTATTGTTTATATGATAACGACATGTATTATACGTGTATAACAGAATAGGTGACAGATACCCTTAATATGTCTTACAGCGTTGGTCCATATTAATATTTATTTTTTGATATTTTTTAAATGTTATGGTTTTAAAATATTATAGAAATAATAAATTAAAGAATTATTTTTTTTTTGTAACTAAACTTTGATATTTCGATTGTCCTTTAATTGCAATAAATATAAAACACAAAATTGTTATACTTTAAAAATCAAAAGTTGATAAACATCAACAAATGGTAACGAATGCATCTAAAACACGATTTTAAAACGAGTTAAGTTACAATCGTCGAATTTATGACTGTTAAAACAATATATATAATGTTAATGAACGATGTTGAAACATAAAATCACCCAAAGTAGTCTTTAATTAAAAGTTGATTGTTTGTAATGGATTAAGGTAGGTACACCTCTAGAGTGCGTGCTTTAAGAAATTATTACGGTGCACACAACATAGCACGTTATAATATTAGATTGGATGTACATTGTATATAATGTTTATTTATGTCTATCTGAATGTGCGTGGAATCAGAGATGACCATATTACATATTGAGTGTGCAGAACCGCAGCGTGTATTCATGTGTTTATTGGAGATTTGTCTCGTTTATACGATTATTGAATGCTCAACATGAGGCATTTTATTGTATTTATATGTATGCCGGTTTTTCTAAGTGAAATTTTACTCCAATTTAAGCCACTCGAGTTCTTTCAACCTATACCTAAATATACCTATGCATTTTTTTAACATATCAATTCGCATGACAAAGATTTATAAAATATCAAATTTTATACTTAAGTAGATCTGTGTGAACAATAATATATTGTGTGTTGGCCTGCATTTTTTATTCCCGTATCCATTAACTCACAAATGATATTAATGATACACAGAAAGGGTATCAACCATTAGGGTAGAAAATATACACATAGACTAAACCTTACCTGACAATAAGGAATTTATTAGTCAGTCCCTCCAAATGCATAAGAACAGCCTTACGTTTCGCACTCAGTTTAAATTATATTAGCTCATGTTATTATCCTTTATAATGCTAAAATTATCATACATAATACACGTTATTTGAAACTTCTCAAACATTGGGTTCCTAAAATTAACATATTAATAATGTGAACTTAAGAAATTAATATACAATAACACTATATGCCTGATTATTAAAATACATTAAAACATGTAGCAAATAATAATTATATGATACTATAAATTATATAAATAATACATGTACGATAACCAAAAATGCATCATAAAAAAAATTATATATTCAACCTATATTCAACTGTTAAGCATTAGGATAGTTTAATGTGTACGTATTCATTTATATTATGACTAAGGTCCAGATTTGTATGTTTTTAAATGTACTATTAATTTTGTGTATATGCTGGGGCTTAGAAACGTGGACGTATTTTTCAACTTGGGATGCACATAAAAGTTTATTTAGCGTATTATACAAAAAAAAAAACATTAAATAGGGTTAAGAGAACATAATATATTTTAAGTATTTGGCATATTTCACGTTATTTCGAATAAAAACGCGTAATGAAATCTATTTTTTCTCTTTTGTTTATTATTTATATAATATATATTTTGTTTAGTCTAATAGTACTTATACTTAAGGTACATTTTTTTGTAATTTTCAAAGATATCTTTGTGTTTCTACTGCACTGTTAAAATGATATGTATACTTTTTTTCAATCTAAAAAATATGTATACTTTTAGTCAATAATATATTTTATTATTACTTTATAATTTAAGGAGATACATTTATATATAAAAACAACTTTTTACAAACTATGCAGGTCTACTGAAATAATAAATGTAAAGGGATTATAACCCATTCTATAGAATGGGAAAAAATGTCAGGCCATTTGTCCTTTTCCCCTTCACTCCCCCACCCCTTAATATGACTCACTGGGTAGATGCTTTACATTTATACCTAACTATTAACGTTATAAACGTAAGTAATAGCATATAGACGTAGTATTAAGCTGTGTTAAGCCATTTTGCGCCCAGGGGAAAAAAATTTAAGCGCTCCTCTCATACCACACTATGTGGGTTGGATTATGAAGAGAAAACCACCAAAATCAGAAAATGTGGCTCCACTACTGAATTCTTCTATAAAAAAATGATTTATTTAAATATCCCCTTGGACTATTCATTTTGTAAATTAATTATTAGTGTTCCATTAGATTGGATTTGTGTAACAGCTATGATGCAACCATTTATGCGCCACTGGTTCTATCAGAAAATAAGAATATTATTTTTAAATTGGCACACTTATATATTCTATAATAAAATAAATCATGATTTAAATTTTTTGTTTTTTAATATAACAGTTCCAATGTGAAATATTATGACTATTACAAGCATTTTTTGACACTTTTCCTATTTACAAACATAGGTTTTTGTACGGACAGGGGAAATGGGGAAAATCTAAAAACGAGTTTTGTGAGTAGACATTTTGGAAAGTGTTCAAAATTTAATAAAAAAAACACATTTTTGAAGGTATAGACAAAGTATGCTTAATTCTTTAAATCAAATTATATTTCAAAATTCTTATCGGGAAACTGGTAAAAAATGTGGGTTCAGAAGTTCTTTTCCAAACTCGTTAAAGCTACCCTTAATTCCATCCATACTATGATAGATTAAAATAATTATGTACCAAATGTAAATTATTTTTTGTGTACATTTTTATGAGGTTGTCCTATAATTTTTTCAAGCTGATGCGCCCCGAGGAAAATGTCCACTTTTCCCCTCCATTAAACACTACACTGAACATATATAGTGATTGTATAGCTATAATTATGATGTAACTATACAATATTAGCATATAACATTGCATTAGGCCACATAGGATAATATTAATGTGGGTACATATAGACCATTCGTCGCCATTGTTATTGTCCTTATCAATTATTACACTTGCGTGTGATGCATATTAAACTCAGCCTATAGATACCTACGATTGAATTACCCGAATGCAAAGGAGCCCTCAAAACACGGTCATTAAATTCCAAATTAAATTCTATAATTATTATATTATTATTATTATTATTATTATTATTACCTACCGTGTTCTACACGCACACGATAGCCAAATCATATGCAACAACTGCTCGATCGCTTTTTTTTCAATTCCAACTCACGACGAGAGTGTGTTTGGTATGATATTATGCACACAACAGAACTCGATCTACCGACTATAATATTATGTTCGTATATCATAATATACGATATGATTTATACGGCAGAGTAATGGGATACATTTCTCAAATATTATTCCTATGCGTGCACGTTTGTCGTGTGTCTAAATGCCATAACTATTGTACACAGAATATTATTAATAACCTATATTATTATTATTATTATTGTTGTTGTTTTCGTCGTTGTATATTATGCAGGTAGCTCTCCAACACCATGGTTGTGGTAAACGCGTTGTTTTCACACGCGAGGGCTTCTCGAGAATGTCAAAAAAACAATAACTGTTTGTATGAGTAGATAATATGTTCTCTAGTACTATGACCTTATCATACGGATCGAGTACACGGATGAAAAAGAAACAAAAACTATCAAGGAATTCGTGACGAATCGTACGTACATATTACAATAATAATATCGACAAGTTCGGACCATATTTAACAAAATATAATAATATGTGTATCAAAACTATATGATATCAATATCTTTCAACGCATCTCTTCTAGTTTTTCTGTGCAGTAAAATAATTAAAATTGGTGGAAAAGTTTGTGGCCAAATACGTTTCACAAAATTATATTTAATGCTTGCGGAGTTATGTACAGTGTACACGGCTTAAAACCGATATTGGATACTGATTTTGAATACTGGTTAAAATCATTAAAACCAAAATCGATACCGAAAAAAAAATCGAAAAAAATCAACACCAGTATTCAAAACAAAAAACGAAATCAGAAAAAATAAATACCGACAACCGAAACTGAAATCGAAAGAGGAATGAATATTTTCTGTTTCAAGACCTGGTTATGTATCAATTTATTATTCATGCTTGGTTCATATTATGATTATTAAAGCCAAAAAATTGTTTGTTTATTTAATATTATTTTATAATGCCAAATAACAATAGTTATTGAAAGTACTAAAATGCCTAATATTATAACTATTCTACGTCATTCTATATCTTCTCCTCTGTTCTACGGCATGATAATACTAAATAAGTTTATATGCATGGTGACTTACAAACCATGGTCACCCCAATGTTATCCATTAATAATGCAGTTGTTCCAATTTCTAAATGTTAAGCAATTTTAGGGGTATCTTGTGGCAATACAAACTTCTATTTTTTCAAATGAATACACAACAATACACATTTAAGTTGTGTATTGTAAATAGTTGTTAATCCCATATATGTTAAGTTTTTTGGAAAAAGTTGACGCATTAAAATTAAAATTCAAATGAGTAATTTCTGAGTTTTAATGTCTTATGTACTAATGGTAATGGTCCAGAATGATGATTTTGCATAAAACATAAAATATATGTAAAATTTAGTATTGTAGTGTATTTATTTAATTTAAATAATATTTTTAACTCCATTAAGGGGTCATAAGGATTTTCTAGAAAATAATAGGTATATAAGTTAGGTAGGTACAGCATAGTTAATTGTAATAACTGATTTTTTTGATTCAATATGTGAATCAATAAATAATCAGAATTTGGTAAATTATTACAGGCATATTATATATTTTCTCTAAATGCTGGGTTAAATTTAATGAGGTATATTTGTTGAATGTTGCGGTACTAAAAAAGTACGATTATATTATCTTGCATTAAAAGCTGAATTTATAAAGTGTTCCTCTTTAAAAACTGTAGGACAGGATAATTTACCATTTATAAGCTCATGCACAAAAGCTATATCGTTGAGCAACCATCCAACTACTCAAATCCAAGTTCTGTGGCAAAGGTATCCAAAGAAACGTCCATCCGACCGATATTATATGCCACCATCCTCAGGAAGTGACGTTAGTTTTTCTAGCTTTTAATCTAGTTATTATTATACTCAGGCCATTCTAACAATTAATTATACAATTTTAATAAATTAATATTAACGACTATAGTTTAGTCAAATAAGCATAGCCTCATTTCTTCTAAACTGTTATTATAGACTATTATCCTTCGTAGGTAAGTACTTAAAGTTTAGTATGCCCCGCGTATCAAACTTAATATTAAACATGGATCTTAATTAAAAACTTTTAATAAAAATAAGCTAATAGCTGCTATAAAATATTCTATAATCGAATGTCACCGCATCCAAATACTTTTATTTTACTCAAAGTTTATTTTATTTATCAATAACTTACTGATGATCCTTGTAGGCACATGCAGCGTAAATGTGTTGTGATCTCTTACGATACTGATTATATTGATTAATATTTAATTAACTTAGGTACATGACAAAAATATCATCAACAGGTAATCACTATTATATCCATCACTGTTATCAGTTTTTTACTGACATACTTTTTCACTTACTTATAACTGATTATATTTATTGTATCGTTTTAATGCAGATTGTGTACAATTATATGAAAAAAAGAAACTCGTTCAAATATCAATGTATAGAAACTTTTGGGAAAAATCATCAGCTTAAAAATGTACAGTAAAAATGTGAGCCTCATAACAAAACAAAATTTCTTTGCCACAAAATAATTGATTGCATACAAAATTTCAAATATTCGAGCAGTATGGTTTCCTAACCAAATTTAAAAATCCCAAACTTCAAAACTTTAATTTGTTCATATTAAAAAGTAGGAATGAGGGTGAGCATGCTTAGTGAATCACCGTACAGTGTCTGAGGCAGACTTTGGTCCTCGCAATATTACTGTCAGTTAATAATACGAAATTTCATGTCTTCAATGTGAACATGCCATTGAACGCCTATCATGTACCGACGTCCTAACATAACTATTAGTGACTAACATTATTGTGTGTATTTGTTCAATACGATTTTAAAATCCTACCAATATTACAAATGCACTCACAACTATAGAGACACTAATCTTCCGTTGGTGTTAACACATTTGATGACGGTTCGTAGCTTGCAGAGGCCTATAAATAATAAAATTATTTAACATAACAATTTTAATAACATTTTTTTTTAGATACTTTAATTTTTTGTTTATAATATTTTATTTTATTTTATAATAATTAACGGGTTTGAAACCCTTTTGAAAATGTATACATATTACATAATTACAATACATTCATAACAGAGTACAAAGTTTGATTAAAAATAATGATAGATAAATAAGGTTAATTAGATTAGATCGCTAAAGCTGATAAATATTAAAAAACGAAAAAAGACGTACGTTGCGCCAGCCCCTCCACCCCCCCCCCCCCCATAAAAAAAAAGGAAAATCTATAAGCGAACTATACAGATATTTAGCACGTAATTCGCACGAATTCACACGCCTAGTTTGAAAATTCGCACGACCTTCCTTCCCATAGAAACCTGACTGATATTATTAATAAAAAGAGAAAACAATAAGGGAGACAGATGTCCACCTTGAGGAACGCCAGAGGATGCTAGGAACAGCTTATATTTGGTTCCAAAAATATTTACCCATTGATATCGATCATTAAGGTATGAGGTGAGCCATTACAAAAATTACTCACCAAATCCATAACTGCTAAGAATTTTAATCAAAACCTCATGATCAACTAAATCGAAAGCCTTATTAAAGTCAGTATAAACCACATCAATTTACAAACGTTGTTGGAATGATTCAAATACAAAGTTATTAAATAAGAGATTGCATGTTGTAGTGGAACGACCAGGACGAAACCCATGTTTCTCCTACATTAGAATATATTAACTGGGCGTTGAATTTCCTTTAAAACCAACGATTCAAATATTTTCGCAATATGAGATTGAATTGAAATAGGCCTATAGTTTAAGACTGATGAAGGAGTATCTGATTTAAGAATCGGGGTGACAAAACTAAATTTAAGCATTGAAGAAAAAATGCCCTCATTCAAGGACTTATTGAAAATAATCCATAGAGGATAAGAGATAATAAATCTTAACTGGAACAAAAACTCACCTCCCCAACCATCAGGGCCAACGGACGTTAAGCCATAAAGTGCAGATAGGCTACCGAAGACGTCATCAACACTGATGGAAATATTGTTACGTAGAACAAATGGTGGAATATTTAAGTCATCAAGATTGAGTACAGACTGGTTATTTGAATATACAGATGAGAAGTAAGAGGCCAAAAGGTCAGCAGCTCCCTGTTTATCCGATGAGACAGATCCATTGAAGGGCAAACTGCTTAGGAATATCATTATCGGAGCGATTACAATTAATGAACTTCCAGTAACTACGGGGGTTCTTTTTTAATAAATGTTCGGATCTTTTAGCATAGTTGCGCAAGCATTTTTTCGACTCAAATTTAAATTTGGCACGAAGTAGGGAAAACTCTATGTAATCACAGACATTAGAAGACGCTTTAAATTTAAGGTGTGCTTTCTTTTTTAAAAATAATATTTGTTTTAGCTCCTTGGAGAAACAAGGTGGATATGACGATACATAAAAAACACATTTAGGAACAAAATCAATTATAGAACGGTGTAATGTATCAAAGAGAGAATTCATAGCCGAGTCAAGATCCAATAATGAAAAAGTCGAACTCCAATTAAACGATGATATAAACGAACATATTTTTGAGTAATCAGCTTTGCGAAAGTTAAAGTAGGTTTGGTCACTAACACAAGAAGGTGCACTCTGATAATTTGGAAACTCAATATTCAAGGCAGGATGGTATTTATCTGCAGGAACAACAGGTTCTAGACAGCACTCAACTTTTAGGTTATGACTATTACAAAAAATTAGGTCAAGTAAGGAGCCATAACTGTTGAATACAGCATTTTGCTGATAAAAATGATAAAAAGCAAATGATTCAGGAATACATTGTGCGTTGGAAACAGAAGAGAAATAGTATGTTAAGCCATCAAAATCACTGACCCATGATATTTCGGGTAAAATTATAATCACCACAAAAAACAAAAGAAGAACCAGGATATTCATTGATAATATGAGCAATAGATTCGATGAGTTATATATATTAACGAGGGTGATTGAGGAGGAATATAGACTCCACCTATTATAAATACTAATGACGCAACAATAGTACACGTGTATTTATATAATAATTTTAATTTTAAACTTAAATGTATTGATTTTAAATATTTAGTTAAAAATCAGGTGTGAATAAAATATACTATAATACATAAGGTATAATAATCAAAAGAAGAAAAGGAAGACATTTACAACCGTTATTTAATAACTGTTAAATAAAGAAAAATATTATTTTAATAAAGTTCCAATATATTTGTACAATGCTTTCTGTTACAAACAAATATTTTACTGATGGTATGTTAAAACTTTGCAAGTAATATAATTTACTACATGCGAAAATTATTTTAATAATATGTATATTATATTATGTAAATTATAAAAATAATCACAGATGTTTTGTTCAAAAGTTTGAATATATTTTTTGGTATTTAGAAGTTTGAATAGCTCGTGAAAATACTGAGTCCTAGAAGTAAAACGGTTTTATAAGAAAAATACACAAAAATTATTACAGATATATAAGTTTTTATTCGATATATTATGTACATTCAGTGATAATTATTTTATACAAAATATGTTCTATTATGTATTATGTAACAATATCATACTACTTGTCGTTTGTAATAGTAAAGTTTTTTTAGACTTCAGCATGAATTTCGCTCCGCTCAGGATCTAAAATTAGAAAATAGATTAAATCCAGTTTAATAACAATAAGGGAACTGTACAAATAAATATGGACCAAAAATAAAATGTACACTTTCAAAGGTTGTAATTTGCACTAAATAAAAATATAATATGAAATATTATGTTATTATTTACTGACTACGAGAAGGACTGGGACAAAGACTAAATAAGTCTAATAGATCTATAATTGTACACATAAATAACTATTAAATCTGCCACAAACCCTAACAAATTACCAGAAGATAGTGGTTATAACTGCAAAGGCTAAGTAGTGTTGTTTGTGTAATAAAATTGATTTTTTAGAATTAAAATAAATAATAGATTAAGATCTAAGAGTATTACACACCCATTGCTGGTTACAATGTTATTTTTTCAAATAAATTAATGGGATTATAAAATTAGTTGTGTTATATTCAGCGTAATAATATTATACTCTGCTTAATGGTTAAAATGTAATACAACAAGTACTGGCTCAAAATCATGGCAAGGAAAGTAAAATTCTAATGAAATATAAACAGAATAGCTTAGTTATCAAGTAATTGTATGATAAATAATTACATGTTTAATAAATTATTTACAAATAGAAGCAGACGAACGACACACCATCCAACAAATGGAGAAGAAATCTTACCCGAGTGATGTCTGTGACAAGTCGTTCAGCGAAAGTATCAATTTGACGATACACCGACGTTCGCATACTGGCGGAAAACCATACACATGCGATGTATGTGACAAGTTGTTCTCTAAAAGTGGCAGTTTGACGATACACAAACGATTGCACACTGGTGAAAAACCTTACGCATGCGATGTATGCGGCAAGTCGTTCGCTGTAAGAGGCTCTTTAACAAAACACCAACGAACACACACTGGTGAAAAACCGTACGCATGCGATGTATATGACAAGTCATTCTCTGTAAGTAGCAATTTGACGGTACACTAACGAATGCACACTGGAGAAAAACCGTACGCATGCGGTATATGCGACAAGTCATTCTCGGCAAGTAGCAATTTGGTGTCACACAAGCGGATGCACATTGCACACTGCCCGGATTGGTCACAGATCACGAATGGGCCAAAATAATATAAATCATGTTAATATATCATTAAGGTAGAACTGTAAAAGTGTTTTTTTTTTGTCATGTAAATCTTAATACTAAATTGCTAATTTGTCATATTCATAAAGAAAAACTACATTTTGTATGGTTTTTAATGTTTGTAATATATAAAGTGGTATTCGATTTTCTATTTAAAATATTAAGTATTTTGGACTTCAAAAATATTGTCAAGTAAAAAATATCTGAGCCAATTACACTAATATGAACGAGTAAATTTTTATCGAATTGTAGTTTCAAAAAGTATCATTTGAGGCGTCAATGCTCTATATTTTACAATCAACGCCTAGTCTTTTAAAATCAATATTTGTACCTGTTTTACTAATAATAATAATGTTTTTGTTCAATAGTGTTTAGGTACGAAATTAAATTATAACACACCAATTAATGTTACTTACTCAATTATTGTATTCAGTCGACATATACGCAGAGCTACTTACAAGGAAGCTCCAATAACCAATTTTATTGTAAAACATAATATAGCCATATTTATTTTATAATATAAAGGAAATCCAAGTATTTAACAAAATTATTATTTAAGATAGTGTTTAAACTGTAGGTACATATGAAACATGTTTTCGTGTTTAACTTGTTTATATTTTTAATCAGACATGTTTGTATGATTTTGGTAATTATAGTCGCGTTTTTTTGTCACTCGCGTTCTCTATTTTCTTATGATAAGTAATATATAATAATCATAAATATAATGTGGATACAATTTTGGTCTCCAGTTAATAGTAAATATTATTATTATTAAAGCATCTGTGTTACAAACAATACTGTTTGTGTACAAAAAAATGGATTAAAAATTTTTAATTTTCAGAAAACGGGGTTGACGGTGCACCCTTTTTTCTGTGGTATTGAAGATCAGAGAAAGAACTCCTGTGAGCATTACTTCCCCCAGGCCCTAGGGTCTTTGAACTGTGCCTCATTATTTTTCTTCTTGACATGTTCATATTGTTCTTCTTTCCCTCTCCACTTAAAATCCTAAATACTGATAATTCATATTTTATTTATCAACAATTGAACAAATTTATTGTTTAATTAAATTATACTTATTTTAATTTATCATGTATTTATCAACAATTTACAGATAAATACATGAAAAGATAAACAACAATTCAGTTTAACAGTTTACTGTATTAAAAATATTTGTTATTATGATTTTTTTTTTTTTTAATTTTTTTAATTATCATTATAGTTCATACTACTATATTTCATACTCTAAATAGTCTAAATAATATTCCTAAGTATCAGAATTTGAAAATGTTCAGTATAATTGAAGTAATTTTCATCGTGGAATTATCAGTATAATTCCTACAACTCCTATAAAAATAAAAAAAAAAACTTTACCTGGTAGACCAAACACTACCATTTGATTAAATTTTGGTTTAATTGAAATGGTATATTTAGATACCTACCTTCATACATAATTTTAGTATAAATTCATATAATGCGTGTATTGAAGATGAAAAATATTGGTAAAAAACAATATTTGTATAGGTTTTATAGCTTATGAATCATTATAATTATAGTTAAGATTGATTATATTTTTGTTATAGGAATATAATAATATTTATTATGTTTCTATACAATATTGACATAAAATCTTTTTAGAAAATTGTTTACATAACTTTTTAAATCAATTTATTTATTTATTTTAATTGGTACTAGTTGTGTTGGTTCTTTAGAAATTATTATATTTAAAATATAAAAAAAAGTGGGTAAGTGGATGTCACTCTGGTGTACAGTAGGTTACAAGTGGGTCAAATTATAATGGATTGCTGTGCCGTAGCCAGGGGGTTGGCACTGGGGGCACGTGCCCCCCCCCCCCCCGAAAATTTTTTTTTAGCTCGTTTTATATTATATTATATGTTTGATAAAAATTTAAAGTTAAGACTATCGAAGTGAACCATTTTGAAGTGGTCGGATTTAGGAAATATTGTACATCCATCGTTAGTACTATATCTATGTGTGTAGTAACTGATCATTAGTGTGTGCGAGTTACCCGAACGCTTTATGTAAATTTAAGATAAACGACGGCTAAGATTCTTGAACGCCAGTAAATTACATACGCGCAGTCACGTCACTACGTTTTGTGATAAAAAAATGTTCAACTTACATGTGCAACAAACTCCCTAAAAATGGAAGACAAATTCACCCAGTACCAAAAGCCCTTTTGGCTATTTTAATTTTGAAAACATATATTTGAATTCCTTAATCTCTTTTCTAGATTATGTAGAAAATGGATTTATGATCTGTAGCATTGTAAATTGTTTAATTAGTATTATAGTACCAGAGTAATTTTCTTTTTTTTTTTCAAAATTAAAATTAGAAAAGTATATTTTTTTTCGCTTATTGATCTAATTGCACGAAAAAACTACCAGCTTTCAACAGTCCTAATATAGTCTTGTATTTTTGTTAGTAAATTTTAATAACATTCGAACCAAAAATGGAATGTTTTGTTTACAACACATTTTGATATAATGATAATAATATTGATGAATACATTAACCTATGGTTTACAATAATATTAATACATTGTTATATTAAAATGTAGCCAATGTAGGTACCATACTTGTTAACATAAATATAATATGGTCATAAAACGAGTAGTAGGTAGACTTTATGAACAAAGTGGTCATAATTAGATATTCTAGCATTTCAAAGGCTAGAGAAAAAAAATTAATTGACCCCTCAACATTTTTTTCTGGCTACTGCACTGATGGATTGTATTAAACTTGAATTCTATGATATAATATCGTTGTAGAAGAAAAACGATTTTGAGCGGAGACGGTTTGTCAGCCTGGATATTTTATATTGTTATTATTTATTATAGCCTGTAAGTTGAATTAATATCATAATATATGTTTTTTTTATTCGTTTCTAAGATGATAAACAAAGCATTAGAAATAAAAACCCCTTTTTAGCGTTTTTTCGTAATTTATCGATGGTTTTTCCGGTGGCATTATAACTATTGAGAAAATTACCTGAAGTACCATCTTGATGGAGTTTGCTAAAAAATAAGGTACTATATGTAGAAATCTAAGCACTCCTTCTCGTAGAAATTTTGTATACAGGATAAAAAAAATAAACACCATTGTAAAACCACTATAGCTATAGCGTTCTCGCTCCGCTCAGAATCTAAAAGTTGTTAGTTGTGGCGCGGTTCGTACACTCAACTGCGGAAATGCTCTGAGGGTACGTATCGGCTGATTTAGTTAGTTCCCGGAAGGTTGATCACCTGGGATTTTTAGTAATGAATCCTCGCCATACATACAAAACGTGTTCCAACCTCTACCGTTCCTCGAGGAAGGATCCTTCCTACAAACAAAAACATCTAATGGCCATAGCTGCCGGGCCTAACTCGATAAAAACATTTATGTATACCTACATATAAACGTGTTAGCATAATAATTTTGAATAATATAAAACGAAGACATAAATAATTTAGTGATTAGTATTGTCTTTATTGATAAGTTATCTACTATCATAGAAATCTAGTTATATTTATAAATAAAAAATGTCACAGGAATTATATCAAACCAATTAGTAGGTAATTATAATAGTCAATATTAATGAGGCACCGGGCATGTACCAGTTGCCCCCAAAAGTACTTTTTTTATACCAATTCCCCTTAAACTACCTAAAGCAAAATTTACCAGTTGCCCTCAACCAAATGTACCAGTTGCCCTCATATGTTAATATATACACGATTACAATATATAGCCCGTAAAATAGGGAAGGTAAATATACAAATAAAAAATAAAATTATTTACTTCTAAAAATAAAGTAAAATAGTATACAATTATAGAATCAAATTTTGATATTTGCAATTATATATAATATTGTATTTTGTAATAAAAAAAATACATACAGTGCTATAAGCAGTGTAAACGAAATTAAAAATATTACTAATTGCACATACTTAAACAAAAAAGCCAGAATTGAAGATCTTACAAATAAATATAAAAACAAGAATATTAGTAGCTAGATTTTGTAAAATCTATTAGTAATTAATTAAAATTAAAATTAATGACAAAACATAATATTTTATCTAATTTTTTTACTATTTTTTTTTTTTTTTTTTGATAAATTATACTATTGTATGCCACATAATTATAATATTTATTATTTTATTGACTATTGTCTTCATATTATTTTATTAGTTATTATTACAAATTCAATAATTTTCTATAATATTATACTACCTATTTTACTTCATTTTAATAAATAATTGTATTTATTATTTGTATATTTAACTCAGCTATTATACGGGGCTATACCCGTAGGGTATATGCGGTATATTGTACCTAATCATGCGAGGGCAACTGGTATATTCAATTGGGGGCTACTGGTATATTTCGTTTAGGGCAACTGGTACATTAGGTTGAGTGCAACTAGTATATTTTTAAATCACGATAACAGCTGTGGGGGGCCACTGGGCAACACCCGGGGCAACTGTCTAAATATAGTTGGCCAGATATGAACTCACCAATGATAGTTATTAGCACGACACTGAAGTCGGTTTTATTCTTCGTTTGATTAAATAATATTTATTATTATTTATTTTTAATTTATATTCTGATTCTTAAACATCATGATTCAAATACGATTGAATATTTTGAAATATAAAATATAACTATTTTGATTTAAACAAATTTCAAGAATAAAAACAATACTACATGTTTATTATATATAACACACGTACGAAGTAGGTCGGTCATTGTGTTCTTTGAACGTTTGATTAAATGTGGTGGTTCATTAAATAACATGTTTCAAATACTTAAAAATATACACTTAGGTACATAATATTATATAAGTACGCACATGAGTGTTCTAAAAATGTAAATATCATTATTTTTGTTATTATATATTCCAATCATAGCGAAAACGTAACTCATCCCTAGAATGCATATCGCACTTAACAAAAATCCTTATTGGTTATACAGCCCTAAAAGTACCTACGTGTTATATTGTGTCAAATGTGAATTTTCCAGCATGTACTTATCTCCTTGAAAATAAATGTATTGAATACCCTCACCAACTTGAAAGAAATTTCTTTTTAGTGTATACGTTATACTACAAAATACGTGGTGAGTTACCCGTAATTCAAACTAATTATTTATATAGGTAGTTGAATACATTATGAAACTGCACTAGTACCAAATGATGTATTACAATAATAATAATAACATAAAATATTATATTCGTGTCAATGATTGGAGTTCGTATGTAAACCAATACTTCGTTTGATGTAACGACCGCCAACGCGGAGGGGATACGATCGTACTGCGTCAAACGAACTTGACATTTTCATCAAATGAATTTTCCATTATTAAACACATCGACACGAAGCGTACTGATAATGCCTAGGTACCTACTGCTGCATTGACATGTTAAAAAGAACTTAACTAAAAATATATAATACGACAACAATCGTGAAACCCAATCAAATACACGATAACTTACCTCATACGTAGGTATAATATTATATCATAATTATTATAACAGTATCAAGAACGAACACGGCGAATTCGAACCAAATATTAATAATACGTCCAAGGATGTTCATGTATAATGCGTATTCGCATTACTATTGTTATTGTTAATTATTATTGTTACTATACGATGTTATGGTATTGCAGTATTATTATGTACGATAGAACAGCGCGTATTAGCGCATTAATTGTGTTATGCGTTTGCGCGCAATGCAGCGGTGTATTTCATATTTTATTATACTTGGCGCCGACGGAAAACTGAGATTCAGCAATTAATGTAAGACGCGCGCACAAACATGCCAACTGTGTATAATATATATATTATATATATCTATTATATATATATATATAATATATATATATATATATATATTATAAATAGGAAGAGAAATATCAACTCATAATTAATTAATTTAATAAACACGTCCGGCGGAGTCGGTGGCGAACGTTCAATTACATTAATAAAATAAATGGGATTTCGCTATAGTCGGCTGTATAATATAATACACATGTATATAACATATATGCGTGTTACATGTAGAAAACAACAAGTATTATATAAGTGAATGTCTCGTCGTTTCGCAGACCTTTGCGCCTATTGTGTCCTATAGTCGTATAAATATTATATCAGCAATGTGTATGTCATAATATTAAAGGTACCTAAATATTAAGGAGCTGCGGTTAACGAAACTTTTCACGCACTCGTTTTTTTCGCAGTAATACAGGTAATAATATTATTAATAGAGCATCGGAGCACTAAATAACGAATATAGGTTAACGGCAAACATTAAACACATTTATTGTATCTTTTAAATCGACGTTTCAAGCATTTCATAAATTCATAAATGTTATAATAATTAGAAAACAACTTTTCGGTAATAATTTTCCTAATTAAGTAAAAAAAAAATTGAGTATCAGAAAAAACTTTTTAGTTTTTGAATCGTGGCCCGCCAGTGGACCGTAAAGATTGTTTGAAATGTGTCGGTAGTTTTTGTGTTGCTATATGTAAGAAAAAAAGTACTGCTAAATTTGAAAAATGACCCCTATTCAAGAACAGCTGACCTACATGGATGAAATTTCCAATCTATAAGTTAGAAAAACTATTTGTGAACTACTTCTACTCGGAAAAAAATACTAACGTTGACAAATCTGCAAATAATAATAATATATAAACTAAAACATTTTTGAAATATGAACCAATATCGTATTATGCTCATAATCGAAAACTTAAAACGTTTATAATAATATTGCGATTCAAGTAAGCAATTAATGCATACCTATAGAAAATAAACATATTAATATTGGTTTATAATTTCAATTTTTATTAATTTAAATACCATATACTACGTCGTATTAAATGTTGGTACATATATATGTAATACAAATGTCGTGTTCTAAACTTTATTATGCTATCACTTAAAGGAATTAAAACGTATTGCTCTGGAAAAAGCAATATTATAAACCATGTAATATATTATAATATATAATGATTATAATGAACTGGATATTAGATCAAATAAAATAATTGTATTGTGTTAAATGTACATGGTATTGTTTTAATGTAATTAATTATGACAGCTAGAAGTTTATTACACGGACTTACACATTATTTGGGTTTGTACGGTTGTTTCGTGTATATTATCTTAAATGAGTTTTTGGAGTAATTAGAGTAATGAAAACTAGTTTTATGCATCAAAGTTTTTGGAAGCAGCACTGTACATATTCTAGGTCAAAATATCTAAAACACATTTTACCTCACTATCCAAACTATGGCAAAGTTTTTGTACATAATTTATGTATAGGTATATTATTATACTAGTTTAACGTATTAAAATAACAACAAAACAAAAAAAAAAAAATGTAATTACGGACAATATTTATGAGTATTATTAACGTTGCATTTTATTATTTTTTCATCTCCGTAAAATATCCTAACAGTAATGATGATATTAATCTGATAAAATATCATGTAATTTTCGAACAGAAAAAAGAAAGAGAAAAAAAAACGAAATCCATTAAAAATATTAATTTCGAAATTAAACCGTGCACAGGGTGGATCACGAGAGTTTATTACGTCTGTAGTATACCATTTTTTTTTTTTTGTTCAGCGAATATGACCCTACTTTAAAGTGTTTTATATTATAACGTTGATTTTTTTTCTGTTTTCAATTTTTCTAAGTGTCTTACGGATTTTTCTTAGAAAGCTATACAAATCGGTGTACGTTATGCGTATTGTGTTAATCGCTGAAAAAAAAAACAAAAGGCGCTTTATTGTCTCTCATTAACAGCCTATCCCATATTATTATTGTACAGCCGACGTCGTCGTATAATAATTCTTTTCGTTACGGATACACCTCTGTAAGGTTCGATTTTTTTTGTCAGAGAACTATGGTTTATTGTAGGGGGACCAAATATTACGTGTGGATGCGTCGCACTCACCGGGGTAAAAAAATATATAAACAAAACGTCTGTTTGTTTTATTTTTTTATCGGAATGAATAACGGCTGGTGGTGGGGTGGCGAGGCTTAGTCACCCCCGAAAACGTCTCGAACCCTTCTTAGAAAATTGCGGGGATTTCATTGACGCCGTATAGAGTAAAAATAATGCCGAGTGCTTTTTAGGCGTCTATATAGTATAATATATATATATATCTATTTATTATTACGATCGAAAGCCTCGCGTGCCGGTGATTTATGGCCCGCAGTCCTGTAACTGCAATACATGTGTATTGTTTAAATATATATACACGTATGCGTATATATTAGGAACTTCAGTTGTACGATACTGCAATATAAACACAATCATATAATAATTATTAACTTTTCTGGGCTGAAAACACTGGCCACCCGCGAATGGGACGGTAGTTGCAAACGTATAAGAAAATACTCAGCGATCGATACCAGTCGTTTACCATTCGCGAGTTTATAGTAAAATTTACATTTTAGTTTCTGAGCGGACCGAGGGATATAGTGGTTTTACAATGGTGTTTATTTTTGGAAGGAGTGTTTCAATTTCAACATATCGTATTTTATCTTTTAGCAAATTGGATCAAGATGATACTTTAGAAAGTTAATTTTTCGATTTTCTCAATAGTTATTTCATGCCACGGGAAAAACCACGAAAAAAAAAAACCGCTAAAATTGGATTTTAATATCTAACGCTTTGTATATCAACATAAAAACGAAAAAAATAAAAATAACGAATTAAGTTGTTTTTTATATTATTAATTCAACGTACCTACAGTCTATAATAAAATATAAAATATCTAGAATGACAAACCGTCTCCGCTCAGAATCGTTTTTCGTATACAATGATATGATATCATTCAATTCAAATTTAATACAATCCATTATACAGTGACCCACTTATAACCTACTGTTCAGCAAATCGACATCCACTTACCCACTTTTTGTCAATGATAATGAATTTTTACTGCCTTAAAAATGCGATGGAAAAAATATGTAATGGAATTTTCAATGTTTAATATTTGCGATTTTAGTTAAGGCTATTTGATCTAGTTTGTTTATTTTTTAAACTCAACTGTACAGCCTTTACAGATATTATAGTCACGCTGTCCACCGTCTGATCCACCTATCACTCGCCGAACGCAATAATAACTTTATTATTACATGTCTTATATTTTCAGTTTTAATTGTCAGTGAACCTGTTATACATTTTTTGCGTTTTCAAGTGACAATTATATATTTTATAAACTGAATTATGTGACCATCAATTGACGCTCGCTAGCAAGGTTTATATTTTTAAATTTTAAATTCATATATTTTCTACAGTACAAATGTAGTACTTATTTAAAAAAAAATTTAGTGATATCCAGGGCCAAACGTTGCACGGTCTGGAAGGGTATATAGGCCATTGTTGGCCTACCAGAAATGTTAATGAGATCCCTTAAATGAAAAAGGTTCAATATTCGGTAAAAATTTCAAATAAGGTTATTAATTTTCCTAAATACAACAAAATAATATAATCAATTTTTACAAATAATAGTTTTTTGTAAAATTGTCTGATTTTCTTCCATATTTTAAATTCTAAGCGGAGTGATGTTTGTATTAATATTACAATGTTTTATTTTTATTTTGTGTGTATGTACACGACAATAAATAAAAAAAAATATCGATTTTCAGCTGTATGGGTGGTTTCTAGTAGCAAATTGAATATAGTTGGGTTAGTAGATTGAAGACTGCCAGTGATTTAAAAAGAGGAAAACAAACAAAAAAAAAAATATATGTGAAAATGGAAATTTTTCCGCAAAACCAGTTTCAATCAAATCGATTTTATTTTTTGGTAATGACTTAGTAATAACTTGAATTATTCAAATTGTTTTTTTTTTTTCATTTAATATGTTCTACAAGGTTCATAATAACTTGTACTTAGTTATTTATATACAAATTAAAAAGTATCGAAAATACATGGTCATGAGTCATAACATATTTTTAATTTAATAGTTTTTAATTTTGAAAACGGATTATGGTGACTAGGTTTGAGTAGAGGCGATTCTTACCATTCTGAATATTGTTAGTATCATGAATCATGATGAATATATTATTCATGGTAAAATATCATATTTTTTATTCATAGATATCACTGCTGAAAAATTAGATGCTCAAAACCACCTCTATAATAACCTGGTCAATTATTGTTTATGTTAGAATGTAATATTATTTATATTGTGGTATAAAGCAGTAAATAACTGATAAAGTAATGCCTATAACACGGTACATTTTAATATGATTTCTGGTTCAGAATTATAGATAAGTTAATCAAAAAATTATTATTGCCTTATGATTTTATAGTTAAAATGCCTACTGACCACCTTTTTTAATATATATAAATGTCAAATGTTATAATAGTACATACATATGCAATATACACATAAGTGTGTAATCATTTATGTGAAATTGGGAATTTATTGTTGTTTTTATTTTCTAGTAATTATTATATTATTTTGTTTTTGATTAGTTGTTAAATAGTTTCTATGGTAAATTTCTAAATGTGTTTCATTTTTCGCACTGAACAAAACTCAACATGTACAAATTGTTATCACTAGATATAAATATAGCACATAATAGGTTAAACTTATTGTATTTAGAAACAAAAACAATAATTTGTATATGTATTAACCAACTTAACACATTATCCACAGCAATTTTTTAATTTTTTGATTAAAATTTTTTTTTAGAAGTTGTATTGAATAATATTATCTGTTATTAATTTATAAAAAAAGTAAAATGTGCGCAAACTGGCTTAAAATACTAACGATAAAAAAAAAAAACTTCAATAATGTCATGTCTCGAATGATAATTTTAAAATAATAAAAACAAATTGACATTGCTACCATAATAATAAGTGAACATGATTTATCCAATTTCAATATGGACGTTAGATCATAGATCTTTAATCAATCCGATCATTGTGCCGCGTGCGTCTGCTGCTTGTGTTTGTGTAACGTTAAAAATTAACTACTTTCAGAAAACGACTTAGCGCATAAGTTGCACGCATTTAGTTTTTCGCCAGTTGTGTGAGTTTATGTGTTGTCAAATAGGTATTTTCACTGAAGGTAACTGATAATTTGTAACAATCAAAACTAAGGTTATATTGTTATATTGTTATATTGTTTTTTATTGTTAATATATAAAATAAATCTATCAGTTTTTTTATTTCCAAGAATCTCTAATAACCACAAGCACATCATATTCACGAGTGATTGACAATAAACAAAATCATATATAAATACATCTGATTAAAAATCTGTGGTGTGATGGCAGAAGCTGATATTATGTACATTTTTTAAACTTAGTTTTGCCACTACATATATTTTCAAATAATGACATATCGGTTTTGGTCTTTGCACATATATGTGACACACACACACAATGAAGACATATATTAGTATTACAAGAAATATATTATGTAGTATTTTTGAGTCAAAAAGCCTAAGATAAAAAAATCTAAGTGGAATAAAAAAAAAATCTGAATCAGATTTTTTTAGCCTCTTTAGTTGAATAAAATATCTATATACAATAAAAAATTTTAATTGAACAAAAAGCATAGTTGAATAAAACATTATTGTTTTGGAAAACAGTTATCAGAATAATTTGGAATGGTTTATTTTTGGAATCGGGAAACGTTTAGAATTTCCCTAAAAAGAAGGAGTCCTAGCAAAATCCATAAACGTCATAGCAACGTCCTGTTTGATTCCATAAAAAAATAATTCCAAATTAATCAGCCCAAACTGCTAGAGTTGGCTAAGACGTTTATGGATATAAACACATCTAAAATATAGATTTTTTATTCAACTAGCGATACTTTTTTTTATCTCTTTTAGAATTTTTTTTTATTCTATTTAGATTTTTTAATTCGACCAGTTCTTATTTGTTTAAATTAGATTATTTTAATTAATTATATCATTTTTTTTTCAACTAGGTTTTTATAAAAATAAAATAATATTAATTATTCAATTAAGAATTTTTATTAGTTTTAGATTATATATTTAATAAAAATAAAAAAAAAATCTATGTAGAATAATGAAATCCCAATAGATTGAAAAATGTCTTCGTTTTATACATAAAATCTAAATCGGATAAAAAAATCGTAGTTGAAAAAAAAATCGAATTTAAATTAAAAAAGCCTTGTTAAAAACGGAAGAATCTCATTGGAATATAAAAGTCTAATTTAAATAAAAAAATCTCATTGGAATAAAAAAAAATATTAATTCAATTAATAACGTTTCATCGAATAGAAAACCAAATTTAATAATAAAATGTAATTATATTTTTATATTAAATATAGATATTCTTTTATACAACAAGGCATTTTTTTAAGTACTATCGAAAATTTCTCTAATAAGACTAATATACTTTTTTAGGTTTCCATACGGTGAAACGGGACCCTATTACTAATAGGCTACCCTGTCCGTCCGTCTGTCACTAGGCTGTATTTCATAAACCATGAAAGTTAAAAAGTTGAAATTTTCACAGATTATTTATTTTTGTTGCCGCTATAACAACAAATACAAGTCCTAGGATATATAATATAAGCAGCGTTGCCAACATGTTTATAGCTGATGATTGTACGAAACACTTCGTGCGCGAGTCCGAACTTGGCCGATTTTTTAAATTTAAAGAACAACTATTAATGTTTTTTAGTAAATGAAATAAAATATTTATAATTTTGTATGTTATTTTGTTTTTAACCTGAATGACTCAAACATTTTAAGAAGGAACTTACAAATACTTGAAAATGAAAGGCTATCGATTGGTACCGTTTTCAAAGTTTTAGGATAACTTGGGTAGGCTAACTTCCTGTATTTGAAAGTTCTTACTGGCCACCCAAGTTCCATTCAAATTCTAGGAATTAACTTTCAAAATAATGGCATAGATTTTTAAAAAAAATGCAGTACATAGATGGACCAGCTTCACGAACGTTGTTTTCTTTGCCCCTCAGAGAGTTTCAAATTTTGCGGGGCCAGTGGTTGAGCAGGGATTCTGGGAGTGGTTGCAGGAATTAGCAGGAATGGGCACTAAATATTGGCGTCGGAAAAAGTTGAACATTTTAAATGGGTAGAGTCGGGGAAATGTACGTCTAAATTTGTATGTAATATTTGATACGATGGTAATAAACAAATAACTGATAACTAAAGATATCGAAGGACTTTTTATATTATGAAACGGGACGGTATATCGGTAAGTACTTACCATGACAGAGTAAAAAGTAAAAAGTAAAAACTAAACTTTTCTTTTCAAATAAATATATAATCATTATGTGTCTATGTCCATGTATCGTGAATAACTGATACTTTAAGTCTTTAACCATTGGACTGATTTTATACTCTATGGGTGTACTTATAATATGTACAAACTATTTACTAAAATTTTTAGAACGAGTTACACGAGGTTATATCAATCATAAAATTGACTATTAGTTTGAATTTTATATCAAACTAAACCTGAATAGAAAAAAAACAATGAAATAAATGTATAATAAAATCCATCAACTGTAACAAAAGCTATTTTATTCATAATTTTATAAGATTGTTTTAAAAACGAGATTCAATTATGTCAATTATTTTTTGTGTTGGCAAGAATCGTGTATAAACATATCCAAATATTTGCCAGTGAGCTTTGTGTAGTTGTGTATGATATTATACAATAAATGATTACACTCTGTGTGATTTAGGTGAATTTAGTAAACATCCCAAGCTTTGCATTTGATGAATTCTTTCTCAATGTACAGTCCTCAAGAAAAAAAATAAAAAGCTAATTTTTTTTATCAATAGCTAACATACGTGAGTACAGTCACTATAATACATTAAAAACCTACTAAATAGCATATTGACTTCCTCTTGTATCTCTTTTACATTTTAATGAAATTATATCTAAGAGTAAAATATTGAGATTAGATATACCACGTGCATGATACTTATACATTTTTGAACTTCATAACGAAAATATTTTTTATCTAACTATATAAATTTGAAATGAAAATCTTTGTACAGGGTAAACTCTGGAACAACTTATCAGATCTTCTTGGTTTGTTTTTTTAATTGAAAGAGTATATCACGGAGAAAGGTTCTATGAAAGAAAATTTTAAGAAAATCCACCGGAAACGTAGGAAATCTGGATATCAAAAATATCAATTGGCACTATCTGTCCTGAAAAAAATAAACTAAATAGTAAAATAAAAATTGAGTTTATTGTTCAAATTAAAATAATTATAGTGTATTTATTGGTGGCTATTGGTTAATGGGGCACGTCTTCTGATGAATGAATGAACAAAAAAATGAATTTTTGTGTGTAGATTAGACCTCTGGAAAGAAGATAGGCTAAGGTCAACCTAACGGTTAAGTTAAGTTAGGGTTTTGTATTAATTGATTATATTAATCGACCTTGGGTGGATTTACCGCAGGTAGATTGCCATATACTACTGCGAAGCAGAATTCTTATTCCAAGCAACAGAAAAATTAAGATAAATGTTGAACACCATACACCGATTATTAAATAACGAATTGAACAAAGTTTGAGTCATATAGAGTTAGTACATTTAACAGGTGACGTAGTTCACGGGATCATATATAATATTTACTCTTTAGGTAAATCGTGTTTTTCTATTTTTTTTTCCTGACCTTCCATGCGCTACCTCAGGCACATATCAATATAACTATGGTTATGATGTTTATATATATATATATGATAACGTTTTGACTATTGATGCTGTCAACGATGATATTTGGCTTTGTACTGTGTAATAATAATAATAAACCCGTCACACTAACCATATCCGAGATATATTGTCCTTATATGTAGCCGAAAATCCACCTTTGAAACCACCACTGCTACTAACCCTTACACCAATTAATGACGATGACCCGCTGTGACCTACGATTTACGTGCATTAAATTCCCCTACCAGGCATGCAGGGCCTATTATTCCTTTTGCACATAAACATGATGATATACGCGCTATATTACACGTTTTTCGATGGGAAAGCAAATATTTTATTTTAAAAAAAGGATGTCAATCGTAATGGGGCATGTTGGTGTTTTGACAGCCAAAAATCAACGGAAAAATGTACATCCGCACGAGATAACGTTTATTTGGAGACAGCAAACGATTTGTTTCATTTTGCTTTCAGATGTTATTATACACATAATGGAATGCAGTAGTCTCTATCGTGCGTGCGAGACAAGGACATATTATTATTGTTGTATCGTCAACGTAATATTATCTGAATATTTTTCTCGTTGGGCGTATTCGATTTATCGTGAATCGTCTTTGTAACTTATAAATCGGAGCTAGTTACTGCAATATCTGCAATACAATACAACTTAGGTAGTACCTATAATACATTTGACGAGAACAGATACTATAATAGTAACGTTATTGATTCCAATGCGACTAGCTGTATGAATGTGGGACGGTGATTCGTAATTAGTTTTGGACTTTATTTTAAGTTAATAATACTTTTTTTTATTATTGCTCTTAATTTACATCAACAACGATAGCCATTAGAAAAATTTACAATTACAATTTTTTTTTTTTAATTTTATTAATTTCGATGATTAAGTGGTTTACTGAGAGTTCAGTTCCACAAGAAATTCACCGTGGTTTTCCTCCTTTTCCAATGAGGTATCCATGTGTAAGACGGGTGTGGCCTATGCGAAGTCTGTTTATAATTATCTTATCCCTTCTATTCTGAGGAAAATTTTGCCAGCCGAAAATTTTGTTTTTATTCTTCAATTTTTATACTTTTATCGAAGTGATCATATTGCAAATTACTGTCTGTTGGCTGACCCTACTACATCTATGCCATAGAAAAAGTAAACACCAATACGCTAATGAGTATAATATAATATATAATATAATATACTAATCAGTATAATACTATAACCACAAAATTTATCGACATATTCTAGCCACTTGTGTACCAATAAAGCATACTGTAACAAAAAGTATGCCCCTGAGGTCTAATGCGAATTATATTTCAAATGAATAAACTATTCAAAACTATTCTACCAAAAAACTCCATAAATATACATAGATAACAACTATGACGGCCATCAAAGAACCGTTTAATATAAGTCGTTGTAACCGATAGATATTAATAAACAAAATGTGATCAATAGCAATAATTAAAAAAAAAATGTATTATATAACATATTTTCTAAATTTTATTATTATACATGAGTACATATAATAATAATAATATGTTATATTATGTGCATATTTTTAAAAGGTACAAAAAACTAAAAAGTATAAATAAAATGTCGTTAGTACATAAATTATTATAAAGTAGCGTGTTCCTAGACATTTTTTCTTCTGCAAGGAAAATTTAGGAATCATAGATATGTTTTAAGGCTGGATATTTTATTTTCTAAACGATTTTGCGTAATGCTTTTTATATTACCATATAAATGAATAAAATTACCTAATCTCCACACTAGGTAGGTATATATTATACAGTTAATGGTTAATTATTGATACATATTTATGATTCATAAATTTTCTTCAAAATAGAAAATATCGAGTAGCGTGATACGTTTGTCATTTACTCATTTATTTAGTTAAAAGATAAACAATAATAATTAATATAATGTAACTATAAACACTTTTTTTTTTTAAATTACTGTTAATTTTCGTTTCTTTGCAAATAAACTAAGCGTTACAAAAATCGGCCTCACGAAAATCGGTTTGGAAAAAAAGTTGTAGGTACCCAGTCCAAAAATATATTATCCGTGTTGATAAATTACATACGTTGTCGTTTTGATTATTTCTGATGTTATAAGTGATAACAATGACATGTTTTCGATATTTTTACTAGTTGTTTAGTAAATGTACGTCATTATTTCTACAGTATCACGTCGTAATTACCATTTAAATAGCCTATTAATGTAAGTAAATTTCACCAGCACATTGAACGTCAAGTTGTTACTGCGATAAACGATATCGTTAAAAGTGATATGTACTATATTTTATGTACTAGACATACTCAAAGATAATAATATACTGATGCTTCCAATTAACTCAGAAAGTCTCGAGGACTTGACTACAATCAACTAATTTATCAGATTTTTTTTTAATAACAACCACATATGAAACCTAAGACTATCAAATTTAATAAGAATAATATATATCACCGACCAAATATATCGTCCTTTTGACTGGTATCAAGTAAAAATAATTGTAATTTAAACAACCAAAAAAAATTGATTCATCATAGACAAACGACTTAAATGAAACTATAATATTTGTCAAATCATCGACGCACTAGCAATATTATCTTTATCAGATTATTTGTAAATAATAAACTCTCAATATTACCTATCAAACGTAGATAAGAATAGCATACGTAGATAGGTATTACCTATGTATATTGTGTATATATATATTGATAAAATAAAATAAAAACGTATTAACCAATTCGTAGGAATTTATAATTTCACGAGATGTCACGGTGAAACATCTAGCATCAATAATAGTATAACCTTAATAATGCAATCAATTGAACTAAACTTCATGACATAAAATAAAATATCAACCTTTGATCTTTTTCTCTTGAGTTTTTGTTTAGAAAGTTTGCAGTAATTATCACATTATTTACATCAATTTGACTACATGACACTATCACAAATGTACAGTTCAATATACACCTATTGTTGGTGTGAAGTATAAAACAAGCGACGACGTTCAATTGATAGTTGATAATAATTAAAGCAAATACGTTTCATTAATATCTATCAACTGGTTAAGGGAATTTAAATTAAATACAACCTATATCCCACCTATCACATTATAATAATATATAATTTATTAAATTTATATAATATTCAATAACCAAGTGTATATTATTATTATTTACTTGGTTTCGGATATTAATCGATCGGCCTTTGACATTATGTGAGAGCTTGCACCTATCACCATTTCAATAACATATTATTATATCATTAAACCCTATATAAAATACAAAATACAAATACTGGTCTAGTTATATTGACTAAGCCACAACAAAAATAATAATAGTTTTGGTTAAATAAAGTACCAACATAGATGTATCATGTGCATCATAATTTGTGTTATTTTTTTCAGATAATTTTTTCTTCGAGTGGTTGTTATTCTATATATATTTTATAGATGTTTGTTTTATTCATAGTTTAACGCATATAATGCAAAGTTTATTTATTTGTTATCGACTTATATAATGTGACGTTTCACCCTAAGGAAACACTTTCGTAAATCACTTTTCTTCATGTATCTCTATGGGATATAGTGAATTTGTGATGATCCGTAGATTTAAAACAATAGAGTTAACGATAAGTTTTTATTCTACTTTTTGAAATTTTCTCTTGGGAAATTCTGAGTTTATATGTACAATGTCTGCGTACCTATGTTCCTGTTATAGTTGTTTGGTCCAAAAGTTTATTTTCATTTGCAACAACTGAAACTCATAATTGAATAACTGGATGAAAAATTAAAATTAAATTTCACGTTTGCAATTCTAATAAATAGTTGGTTTGTTAGTTTATTAAGCTCAAATGTTTCGAATGTATTGTCTAAGCGTGCATATTATTTTGTGTACAATATGATTCAAGAAGAATTAATTATATCAGTCCATTCTTATCTTCATTATTTATTGTGATAACATAGTTCTTGTATATAAAATATATATAATATATCATATATTACTATATTATATCGTGTTTTCAACGAAGAGAAGAAAATAAGCAAATAGAAAATCGGTAGAAATATTATGTTTTACAAAAAAAATATATTTGTGTAATTCAGTGAGCTGAACTTATCATCGATATTTATTCATATTTAAATATTTTTTTAATAATTTTAACAAACCTAGAGCCATAGCCAGTTTCGTTAAAAATTTTAATTTTTTATAAAACCAAATATACCTACTTTCTACATACGTACCATTAAAATAAAATTATTAAGCATACCTACCAAATATTAATTCTAAAACGAATTATAATTTATATTTTTTTTACCATTTAGTTAAGTGCCTCTTATATATATGCTTCACGACTTTATTACAATTTGGTGGATACTATTACTAAACATTTTTATTTTATAGTTATATTAACTATTATTTTTTCACGTAAAAATAGTACTGTCAGTATTTTTATCTGAAACTCTAAAACAATATTAAGTATATACTTACAATATATTATCATAAAAACAATGATTCGTCAATTAAAATTGGGTTAGAGCCATAAAAACAAAAATAAAACCATGTGCAAATTCTGTAAGCTATTACAACTACGTTATATACAAACCTATAGTTGATAAATATTATAATGTAGTATACACAACATTCGTCACGGAGTGTACCGGCTGTACTTTATTATTATCTGCAGGTAAAAAAAAACCATTTACCTACCTACCCACCTAAACAAAACAAAACGCTTTTATGATTTACGCGACCAAGCATAATTATTATATTATTCCAACGCATTTTCGTTTCGCTGTTAATCGTTTGTATTGTATTAATTTTAAATTCTTATTCCGTCGCTGTTATTGTTATTGTTTTTTTTTTTTTTTTTTTTTTTTTTTAAACGTATATATTATGATATATAAAATGTTTATATATTTATATATATATACCTCGTATATTGTTTTTTAACTACCCTTTTTTCGGTTCAGAAGGTTCTGGAAAATCTGATGTCATGAAAAACTGTGTGACAACACAGCTTGTTGGCCATTTATCTGGAGTGTAACGAGCTGTATAAAAACGAGCTGCGGTTCCCCGCCTGCAGACGCCTCTTTCCACCATACACCACAGCCCCAATCATGGTCGACCTCGTCGGTACGAAAATGCGTGATGGGCGCACGCGCGTTTTTACAGCTTAACCACCGGATAAATGATTGTAAAAACGATAATTCATTTTTAATCTCTTAACTGTGTTTTTTTCCATTACCATTCTTCATCACAACCCCGGCCCAGTCACACAGCAGCCCCTCCCGGCAGCCGTTTTTGGGGTGGGTGGCAAGCGGCTTCAGCTCCGTCCGACCTCACGTAGAGTCGTGGCGCTACGTTTTGATTCCGCCAGCGCAAATGTCCCTAGGCGATAATTTATTTTAAATACCCATATATAGAGGTACCTTGTATACAATCGCACATGCATATACGTGCATACCAACACGTACAAACGAGAATTCCGTTGGTACGATACTTAAAAGGGTATCAACTATGATATTATATAATAAACATAATCACGAATAGTAATAAAAAAAAAGAAGAAGAATATTAATAAATAAAATCCAATCTACTACAGTATAGTGACTGTATTCACAAACAACTTGAGTTCGAGCGACCCACATCGGAAAACAAGAAAAAAATATTATTAACTAGGTACCAGTAACAAAAATAAAATACAAAAGAATTATCGTAAAAATATTATATAGCTAATGTATTATTATATTATTATGAGGATAAAAATAATCACGCATCCTGTAAAAATGAATATTTTAGTTATGCAACCGATTTCTGTTTTTATAGCTGCCAACAAACACAGGTTTATTTTTCTACGTGAAAGAGTTCATATAGTTTTAATGCCAGTCTATAGGAGTATAGTTAGAAAAACACTAAAATCCAGGCACAAAATGTATACGTGAAGTAGGCCATGGCTTTTGTTGGACCAGCGAATGTGTTCAGAGCAGAGCTTCTTCAATGATGGCTGAAATATAAAATACTGTTGAATAAAATATACATTATATGGCCGTAGGAAAAATGTTAATCAACTTTATTTAAAAATAACAGAAAATAACAACTCACTACTTTTCAGACGTTCTATTGAGTGTAAAGCTTTTACCACAAAACAATTATAAATGAATTAAAGATATAATATAGGCGGTGCTTTTAAACAATAAACACACATTATACTAAAAAGTATTATGTTTTTGTTTATATTTATTGACATAACTTTATGAGTACATTACAAATCAACAAATATTTGCATATTTTCACTACTTTTTCTATTATTAAAATACATGTTCTAGGTTTTAATATTGTTGAATGATATTAATTTAATTTTCTGTATCGCAATATTTTTCTGAGAATGTTGATGTATAAAAAAAGTATATTTTATAAGTTAATTACCTACTAATATGTATTTAAAGTTTAGACGAGTGGAATATTATATTCAAAATTTGCTGGGTTCTCATGTGTCATTCTAATATACACTCAACCAAACAGTAAATACTTATAAGTTATGAATAATTATGACTGTCTCTGTTCTAAATTGTATTTGTAAACATTAAAATAGTCAGAAAAATATCCATCTAGGGAATATTAAATTAAAAATTTAAATATGGTTCAAAAACGTAACAAACATTTACAACTATACAAATTAGTAAAATATTATCCCATTCCTGTATCTGTCCCTTTCAATACATAACTTGTTTCAAGTTTAGTTTTTATAATTAATTGATAGAAAAAAAGTTACATTTATGCGTTTATGTACTAGAAAAAAATTGTATTTTACAAATATAAAATAATCTTTTGTTTTTCGATTTTTCTGAAAATATTTTATTTGATACTTTTAAGTTGTTCAATCTACATTTGGACGATTTTGAATTTATTTGAACTACTTTATTGAATAACAAATTAAAAAAAAGTTAAGTTTTGATATTTACAAAAACTTTGAGATACCCTACATAAAAATAGGCAATGATCATTAAAATTAACCTATATAAAATGTATACGTTTATAACTACTAGGTAGTTAAAAATTCAATTTTTATAAATTGAAAAAAATGTATTCATTTATTTATTTGAAATTTAAATATTAAAAATTTAAAAGTTTCAGAAAAATCAGTGTTTATCTTTAAAATATTACCTTGTATTTTAATAATAACAAGTATTATATTTTTAAAATAGTGATACATGTATTTTCGATATTTATATGATGTCTTTGTACTATAGTAAAGTGCATAAAATAAAAAAAATATTTGATTGTCTGGGGTGGATATTTTTCATATTAACCTATTCACCATTTATAATTTTAGACTTCTGTTCTGAAATTTTATAAGATGTATTAAAAATGCTTATTACTATGCAATAATATTATTGAATAATTAAATAATGTAATACGGCGCTTAGTATAGGCAATTTAGCTACATTTGTTTATGGTGGTTCAATAAAATTTTATTTCACTATTTTCTTTTCACAATAATATCATGATTTCATAAATTACATCAAAGTGCGAAATAAATAAAAAAGTATGATTTAAGGTGAATCATACATCGTATAATGACTGCATGCTATTTAAGTTAATTCTTAATAATGCAATAATATGTATTACACCCAGTGTTTTTGAATACTAATTTAATTTAAAATGTATAAACATTTTGCATTATATTATTTATAAAACAGTTTAATAGAAAAAAATATATTGTATATCCATTATCCTAGATCTCAACTGATTTAACTACGTAAATTACCTGAATATAGAATTACTCAAAAATAGATCCATTATCATTATTCATCACCAGTTGTTAAAATAGCTTTAGTAGTAAATTAAAATAAACATTAAATCGATATTAGACCAGAAACTTTGAACAGTATATAAATACAAATTAATATTTTATTTAACATTGGTGGTGTTGTATAATATACAAGGCCTGACAAATTAAATATTTTTTGTTCTAATCAAAATTTAAACATTTGTTTTATGTATATAATGTATAGAAGTTTGCGATACAAGTACAGAATAACATTTCTTTTCTATTTTTATTTAATACTGTATTTATTTTATACAAAAATTTAAAATTAATTAAATATTTTTTTAAAAAAATTCAAAATAGCCAATTTGTAAATCTAATTTTTAACATTTTACTATGGAAAACTACGTTTAATTAAGTCAAGTACCTAGTTTTATTTTTTTAAACTTTTTTTTAAATACCAATAAATTTGGAGTAAATTTATTTAAAATGTAATAACTATTTTCGAAATATTTTTTTAGTATAAATATATTACTTCAATTGTTTATTATCCATATTATTTCCGTGTTTTTGTCAAACATTTAGCTAGTTTCATTGTGTTTTCTTATTTGTGATGTATTTTTGTAACACCCCGTATAACACAATGTCTTTAATGTCTTTTAATTGAGATATTATTAATTTATTTACATCAATATTAAAATAATAACAAATAATTTGGTATACTCTCTTCGACACGTGAAGTGTATATATATTTTGAATTTATTGATTCTAATGATAGGTAAAACTTAAATGTTGGCAATTAGTGCAGTTATTGGATTATATCCGCTTAATTAGGTATATCACGTGATAAGGTAACATTTTGGTTTTTCGGTTGTTAAAATTAAAATAAATTTGAAGTATACAATTAATGCATGTGTGATTTCTATTTGAGATTTTTATTATTTTTGTAGAATTTCTTCGCATTGTTTTAAAAAAATCAAATATTAGGAATTATTTTAGGTATTTAATAAAAAAATAAGGCTATTAATATATTTTATTTATTTATTTATTTGTATAAACGCCAAACGGCTTTTTACATATTGCAATAACGATATAACATGAATTAACGTTAGTGATAAGAATAATATACATAAATGATAATGTTAACAATATACTAAAAAATAAGAACAATAATAATTATAATAGGAAAATTACA
>NC_042493.1:74279240-74295014 GCF_005508785.2 Acyrthosiphon pisum
AAATAGAAAATCCCCAATAAGTTGTTTACCTTTTGAAAATTAAAAAAAAGGTGGGTAAGTGGATTTCGCTCTGTTGTACAGTAGGTTACAAGTAGATCACTGTATAATAGATGGTATTAAATTTGAATTCGATGTGATATTATATCATTGTATACGAAAAACGATTCTGAACGGAGACGGTTTGTCAGTGTGGATATTTTATATTATATTTATATTGTTATTACTTGTTATTAAAACAGTAGTCGGTACGTTGATATATATTATAAAATAACAACAAAATAACTTAAGTCATTATTCTTGGTTATATGTACATTTTCTCCAAATTTGAACATAATATAACTATAAAAAAAACTGTGTTTTCGTATTTTTGCGATTTTTTGGTTAGGTACAGAATAACCTACTTACATTGACCCTTGTTGTGAGTTTTCAATCATTAGTTATGAAAGTTGAACATTTTATACATTTTTAACTACAAAATCATTTGTAAATTTTAAATTCGATAAATATTGTTAAAAATCAAACTTTAAATATTTATAAAAAAAAATCGTGCCAATGTATTTTTAATATTTTTCATTGCCATCTTTTGTAACAATATACAGGAGCCTTGTATTAAATTTTCAGGCTTTTGGCCCAACAAATAAAACTTTATTGATATTCAAAGTAAAAAAAAACTCTTGGTTATTTAATATATTGTGTAATTTCGTCCAAATTTGAACATAAAATAACTATAGACAAAAAACTGTGTTTTTGAACACTAACTTCTTCACTAACACTTCAACCTCCCCAATACACCAACTAGATTCACTTTTCCATCGAACAAGATACTGAAGTAATAATCGAATCATTATTTCGACTACTTATTGTGTATACAGACACAAAAAATAATTTTAAAAACTCATATCATTTATGTGTTTGAAATAAAAATGTTTACAATATTTGATATCCAGTGGTTTTTAATTATTTATATTTCTTTTTTTGAGCTATTTATAACCATGAACATTTTGTAAATTTTTTTTTAAATTGCTGTCGGTAAAAACGTTTTCCTTGGGAAAAAAAAATTGAAAAGTTAATAAGTCACTTTAAATTGTTTTCAATCGTTTGAATAAAAATATTTACAACATGATTTTGATATCAAATGGTTTTTAATCATTAAATTGCATTATTTACACACAAGTCCCTATGACAGGACGACACGCCATCTCCGCTCAGAATCGTTTTTCACGTTCAATGATTTATCGTTGGATTCAAATCCAACATATCCATTACAGTGACATTTAGGTCCTACTCGACAACCATACTGTACAGCAGAGCTTTACCCACTTGTCCACCTCTTTCAACTAATTCGTTTTAGTTCTCTCGAATATAATATGAAACACATTCTGTTTGACAGGAATAAATAAATCGTTACGACAGCTGAAAATTATCCGACTTTTTACTATGACCAAATAATTTTTTTCCGCAAAAGGGTTTTTTCCAACATAAAAACGACTCTGGAGATGACGTATTTACTTCTCGGTCAGACGACGTCACATCATCCCTTCTATTGCATCCCCTCAGAGCACCCCCTCACCATGGGAAAGTTTGGCATCATCGTCGGCTAAAAGAGCAGGTGTCCACTTACGTGTACTTCGCAGTCTATAATTTACACTCCTACGGAGTCTTCGAAAACGGGACCGGCCTCTTGTTGTGTACACCTTTGTACCGGGCGATCCATAAATTGATTAAATTGTTTGAAGAACAATCTACCGTTATTCAAAATGTTTTTTACGACACATTATATTTTGTAGTCGTAAAAAAACAATATTTTTTCTATTTCTTTTTTTTTTTATCATCGTTAGCTTTTTTTTAATAACGAACTGAATTTTCATTAACTTATTCCACAGTGCAGAAAATTTTTCGGAGTCCTTTGACATAAAAAAATTGAACTTTTGAGCCTATAAGTCATATTAGTTTTTAAAGTTTAGATGATTTGAGTGGAGTGGTACCTAGCAAAATGTTGCTGCACTTTTCCGTTTTTCTAAGCTTTAAGTACTTAAAATTAAAAAATTATTGGTCTAAAATTTGATGTTTATAGATCGAAATACTGCGAATAATATTCTGGAATGTAGGTCATCATTCTAAAGTGTAAGAAACTAAAAATACGATAGCGACAAAAATAGTAAGAATATAACCAATATATTATAATAGTACGTGTTTAAATCGTTTCCAAAAACATAAATAATTCGAAAGTTTCAAATGCATTTATGAAATAGCTTAGAATCAGTCAAAATGTTTTGAAAACTTCTTTTCGTATAAAAAATTATAATTTGAGTATATCAGAGGTGTATTTCATGTTTTGGCATTTAATATTTTTTGATTGTAAACAAAATTACAAAACTCTGTGAAAATGTTTATTGTGCCCATTTGAATCTCTCGTAAATACCATAATATTTTATAAAGTCGTTGACAAAACAATACAATGTGCCTCCAAAATATGATTTATTCAGAAGACACATAAAACTGATACTGTTTCAATGACACTAGATAATATATATTATATACGCGATAATGTAATTACATATAAAAATAATAAATATATATAATTTCGGATATATACGTTGTATTGTTTTGTCAAAGACGGTATTATGTGGTTACAAGCTCAATTTTCTTTTTAATTTCCAGCAAAACAAATTGCGAAGAATCTCGTTTTAAACCATCGGACCAAAACAAAAAAATAAAATAATTTTAACATCTTGACTAGACGTGCTCAACCATTTTCAATTTGTGGGCCACATTCTAAATGTATATTAATACTGCCGTATATACCGGTTCATTATAATAAAATATACAATAGATATATTATATTAAATCATATTATCAACTTAACTTACTGATTTAAAAATTAAAAATCATTTAAAAGATTTATATAAAAAAATCACAGCTGATAAAAACACAAATTTAATACACTGTTGTAAGACCTCTTCTGATGATTTTTCAAAAATAAAAGAATTTATTATAAATGCGTGTATTTAATGTCAATGACTCTAGGCGTTAAAAATTAAAAATGTCACGCCCTTTTTTAACGTATTTTTTTTTCGTATTTTCGCGACTGACTTCATAAAAATATGTGGTATTAATTAATCTTAAACATTAAACGTCTAGACAGGCCTGCTGCAGGTATAGCGCCCCCTCAAACGACTTTTCAGGGCATCGATGCAAATATTTTTTCGTTCAACTGCAGGTTCGATAAAGTTTAGACGGCACTATATATGATCAAAAGAATATAATTTAATCGTAAAACTGCACACCGTTATATTATGTGTCATCAAAGTAAAATTTAAATTTTTTTCAGGCATACTGCTACGACACTTATATAATAATATTATACTATAGGATCACCTGCAATTGGCGTGTACAATATAACGGCGAGCGAGTGTGAGGGTCAGATTTTCTAAAGGATTTTATTATTTTTTTTTTTTTAAAGGATTTTTATGAAATAATGCAGGCTTTTACGAAAAGCTTAAACATATAATACCTATTGTTGTCGTTGAAGAAAAAAAAACGTAGCTATTTCAGTATAGTACATAATATTTCACACATTGTAATAATATAAGTAGGTATTATACAATAATAACGGCTGCAATACACAGGCCGATTGTCCTGCCTCACCCTATTTTCAGCTTAAATTATATTCATATTTTCAAATTCTGATTTCTGGAATTTTTAAATACGCTCAAAGACCATATTTTCGAATACTTCAGATTTTTAAACCGGATGTCCATATAAATAGCTTTTCAGGTAAATCACTTTGGATACTATTGGATAATGTGTCTGTGGTAATGGGTAAAGCAGATTTGAGAGCTTAGATGATTTGAAAATGTTCGTAATCACTAATTACTGTCAATCTATCAATAAAAATAAGTTGCAAAAATGATCAAAGTATATCACATTGTAATAAAATAAATAGGTACCATAATAACGGCCGCAATATAAAGACTGATTTTCCTGTCTCACCCTATTTTTAGCTTAAATAATTATATTCATATATTCGAATTCTGATTTCTGGAATTTTTAAATACGCTCGAAGACCATAATAATTTCGAATACTTGAGAATTTTGAACGACATAAGTGGTTTTCAGTTATATAACTTTGAATACTAATAGATAATGTGTCATATTGTAATGGGCAGTGCCGCGACCACCTAAGGGGTAGCCGGGGCAATGCCCCTGTAAAGGGCCGCTAATCGTTGGCTCTGGAGGCCCCGACGGCGCTTTGCATCTATTTTAAATTTATAAATAATTTCATTATTTTATTTTTATTTATTTATTTGTATAAACGCCAATCGGCTTTTTACATATTGCAATAACGATATAACATGAATTAACGTTAGTGATAAGAATAATATACATAAATGATAATGTTAACAATATACTAAAAAATAAGAACAATAATAATTATAATAGGAAAATTACACACGTTAGGAGAATACAAAATTTAAGGCCATATATCAAAATTATTATTATTTAAATTGCGCATAGCTCTAACAAAAGGATCATTAGATAAAAAGTTTGAACGGGAAGTTGGGATGTGAAAGGAATTGGTTGATCTGGTATTGGCGGTAGGAACTCTAAAGCTAATACGCTCAAGGAGACGCGTGTTGCAATGTCATTTAAAAAATATTAAAAATCCTTAGTCACAATTTTTTTTATGAGCATTTATAGTTAGAACTTTGACAAAATGTATTTTGTAGTTAAAATTTTATAAAATGTTCAACTTTTATAGTTAAGAACTGAATATTTTAAACAAGGTTCTACGTAAATAAGTTATAATATATTAATTACTTTATTTGCAATATTATTATAAAATATACTTAGAATAATATCATAGGCTAATCATATTTCTTAATTAATTGTCACCTGGATCTTGTATTCATCACTTATTTTAAGTACCATTTTTTTAGGCCATTCCAAAAAATCAATTTTATCATGCTTAGTTAATCACATACAAACTGGTGTCTACAAATCGTGTCTTTTAGGTAAATTTCTAAATGTATTACTTTTAGATAATTGTGTAACATTTTAAACATTGTTTTTCCGGTATAAATTTTAGTCAATAATCTATGGTGCTCTAATGGAGCAACTTGAACTACAATATTCTATCATATAATCGAGTAATAATGTAAGAACTTTATACTATTCCAATTTACAAGCCAAACTATTTCACCTATCTTGAGCAGTTTTGTATTTGAAATTATTTACTACAAACTTCTAATGGTGTTTTTGATAGAACTATTTTTTTTTTTTTTGGAATTACGTAGGTGACAAGGGACTGGAAGTTTATTATTTTAAATAAGTGTAACTTAATATCTTAGTCTATACTTAAATTGCATAAAACTCGATGAAATGGCTGTTCAAAACCAATGAATAGGAGAAAAAACCATTTAATAAAATAACCATGTAACCAACTAACCGGATCCAACCGAGGGTTGCAACATTTATAAAACAAAAATTGCTGCAATTTGTTGATCTTACTCACATACAAGGATTTTCTAATAACATATGCGTCGGATTATGGATGAAGCATACATTAATAATTAATAAATAATAATTACATTACCGATATGTGTATGTCATGTTATAAGCTTGGCGTTGAAATAATGGAATTATGGCCGTTTTTATAGTATTATAATACCTACTTGTTCTGAAAACATTTTATATGCATAAGTTATATTTTAAAATATTTAAAACTTACAACGGGTCCAAAACGTAATTATATAGATTATAGAACATTAACGGTTCATAAAATATTGATTTTTTTTAATATTATTATGATTCAATAATGTTTCATAGAAAATTGTTGAGACTATTCTCCCCTTCAAGGTTTTTGAAAAACGGATAACAGCGTATAATTTTATTCAATTCATCGTTGGCGAATTAGGCAAGAAAAAGCTCGTGGGCGTGACCAGAGTTATGGAACGACGAACTTATGACAATTTCGGTTAACACCATCGTTGAAACGCGACCCCCATCCAAAAACGGAGTTGACCATGTACCCGCCAGAACGTGTCCTACCAAAACGTATTGTGAGCGCATTTCAATATAGAACCACACGTAATTTAATACTATATTGGGGTGGATCGCATTTACAAGCCCTTAAAACTGTATAGTGTCGGTGTCATCGCCCTGGCATTGCTGCACGGATCCCTCCCTAGTTATTGCAATTAATCAAATGCCTATAAATGTCAAAGGCTCTATACACAATATATTATAACCGCATGCATGCCGTCGTGATATACGTACGCGGTTATACCGTTATTGGAGTGTGAAGGCTGTTTGAGTGGGTCGTACATGATACTATATATGGGAATGTGCTAAAGTATATGTCTTAGTGTCTTGACAAAGAATCGTTGTTAAGGGGTGATTTCCCGGGGAGAAGGGGGGAAGCCGGGCACGTACCGTAACGTATTCGTTTCGAAATCTCACCATTTAATATATGTACATGTAGGTGTATATAATATAAATAAAAAATGAAATGTAAGGGGCGAGATAACGCGCGAGGGGAACCGAATTCCGCTCCGGGGTAAGAAGGATCCTTATCCGGGTTTGGTGATAACGAGAAACGGTAAAGTCTCGTATTGTGCGCAGTGTAATACATCATGACAAATGTATTTATTTTAAATGCGTCGTCGGGTTATAAATGCAAATTTGACGACGAAGGATGTACGCACGTGCGTGATGGCTTTCCGACGTCAAGTTGTGACATGCGCAAGTACACAAGCGGACAACCCTGCTGCAGGGTTTCTTATACACCTGTCAATGACTTTTATCGGCAATAAATTGATTAACTCACCAACAATTTATTATCAAAATTGTATATTTAAATATATTTAAAAACAAGTGAATATATTATAATATTAAATGGTGTTTTTTTTTTTTTTACTTACAATGGTGTTAAACGTAAAAATGATTTAAGTGATATAACGAATATTAATTTTACATAGAAACTGTTATTCCTGACGAATATTAAGTTTTATCGATAGTACCTACAGGGTATTATTTGCTAAATATTTAAAAATAAATATAATATATAGAATATTACGTATGTTTGATACAAAAATATCATTAACAATAATGCTATACATCATAATAAAAGTACCCTTTAATAAACGATTAACAGTTATAGGTAATTGTTTATTTTATAGTGATAATTTCATATTCTATGTATACAGTTCCCCGCTGGGTCCTAGTATATTTACACTAAAATCAATCTCAACAAAACACAAATTAAAAAATCACAAAAAATAAATATATTTTCTAGACACTTCAGAACTCGTTCCATTTTTAATTATCTCGTAGTCTTCGAAAATATTACCACAAAAATGGTGTCCGCACAATAGCAGCATTCTTTCCCATTGCTGACATGAAAAAAGTAAAACGTAGTTTATAAAAACGTAAAATATCAAAACATTAAAATAACGGTGCCGCAATTATTGTGTGAGAATACTTTTATCATTCATTTCTAATCCACGTTTGATAATAATTATTAATCGTTATGATATACCACACATCTATTATGACACCACATCACGGATGGCGTGGAAGTTCTTTACAAAGCTGTAGCCAAAGTAATTTTTACGCCGCAGTTCAAAGAAATAAACCATCAGAATTGTTATTTTAAGTGTATATCAAGACTACCACCCTATCTGCATATGAAGTGAGCCTACAGCTTTGTGCGCCAATCTCTCTACAGTTTATGGTTATGATTATGATTATGATTATTATTATTATTATTATACGTACTGCTGCCTCGGTAATCGTGCCTGTATTTACGGTAATATATTATTATACAGTAGGTATACGCACGCGCGTCCACCGCTATAACGATGATTGATACCGTTTATCAACGCATTTAACGCGCCTCGACGGCGACCGGCACCGATTTAACGTGGGCATATTATAGTGTTATACACCTCAGGGCGGTGATCGATTACGACGACCATTTGATCCTCTCCGTTCGTTCGTCTGTCAGTCTGTCTGTCTGTCTCTCTCTTTCCCTAACTTTCTTACTCACTCTCTTACTCACTCTCTTACTCTCTCTCTCTCTCTCTCTCTTTTTTTCTATCTCAGTCCCGCCACCTCGTTAGGGACCAACAGTAATCGATCAAAGCATATTATTATTATTATTATTATTATTATTATTGGATATATATAGATAGAAAAGCAAAACGATGGTAAAATCAAATTTATTAAACACTTGTCGCGAAAGGGAGATGAAAAGAAAAAGAAAAAGAAAACATTGTTATTAAGTTTAACAATATCTTATACAACCTGTATTATAATAATAATATACTGTATATTGTATAATGTATATAGTGGAGTAGGCTACATGCTAGATAAATTATTATAATAATAATAACCAGACGACGGTATAGAATTATAGGAAAATTAATCCATCGCCAGCTGTACTTAGTACCTATCACAAATTCACAACGTGAGTATTGACGTTAACGTTGTGCAGACGATTCGTGCACCCAATATTTCTAGGAAGGTGCACAATTTATAAATCCAATTATATCAACTGACAGACAAGTAGTGTAGTAGATATCGAATTTGAAACTATCGTGTCCTAAATACGTGCTAAATAATACTAAATCATTTTTTTTTTTAAGAAAACATTCTTCATAAAATATCATTAAACTATACCTGTTGGCCGTTATTTATAAATATCACTGAGTGGAGACAGTTTTGAGGAAATTCAAGGTTCATTGTCCAACATACATTTGTTGTTTCAATTTATGATGTATAAATATTATCTGTGATCCTAAAAATATAAGATTAATTTAACTGTAATGATCTATATTTATTATTTAAATGCATACAAAAGTAAAATGTTAGATGTAAATTAAATGTTTTATATTTTTAGTAACCAATTGTATTATTAATGCTTTTTAATTTGAAGCTAAGTGCGAAAACTCCCTGCACCCTTCCTTTTCAAATTTGTAAATGGCACAGATAACATCTATTCATTTACCGAGTCCCGACCTACTTTGAATGCTGAGTGCTTATAACTCATTGCGACGGTAAAACGGTATAATGTACACCTCCAGCGGTTCGCTGTATTTCTCCCTATAGTATTCGAACACACATATAGGTACACGTAATTAAGTATTATTAATATTGTCATATCATTATATACCATACATATTATTGTATAACAAACGTGTAACTCAGAGCGACCTGCTGAATTGACGTTTCATACTCGCGTGAACAAACGATAATAAACCAACACTAGTAATAATATATCAGTGTGTCATTAAATACGATTCAATCAGCTTACAAACAATAATTATATTACGTATGTTAACGCAATGCAAATTGTTGTGTGTTGCGGTAGGTACCTACGCACAACAAAGGACACGAATCTATGGGCGTCCTATACTATAATCATGATTTGAAAAGAACTTAAGAACGACATGGTAGAAATGAATATATTATTATTAGATTCTCGATTAATTTAATGATTATTAAGTACCGATAACTGACGTACCAATTGTATATAGGTACCTACGCTAGATATATAATATAGTCTATAAGTTATTAAGCTATGTAGCGTATATATAAGATGCACTGTAGACTGTAGAGCTTGATAATATTTAATTTTTCGACACAAAGAAAATTGCTTGCACAAAGATAAAGTTAAATGACTTAAACGCGGTACTATTATAATAGTCCATTATAGTATATGATCATAAACAATGTATCGTTCGTCGTCCCTTCATTATTTTTAAATCATTTTTTTAAGATAAAAGTATAATACCTACTCGACTATTACAAACTTTTTAATATTCAGTAGGTACAGAGAAAATATATCAATTATTCGTCTATAGATTATAAAAGAAATGTGCGTTAATGGTCGGTAGGTTTTGAATAGAATCATTAATTTTAATTGATCTGGTACATAGCACAACTCAACTCCCTCGTAGCGTGCTTAAATATTATTATTATACAAGCTGCCCAACCTTCCTAAGAAATTATTTTTTTATAATTTAATTTAAAAACATATTGCTATTTTTTTGCTATACAAATAATATATCCTATATTTTGAATTCAACCACTGGAGTGGTAAATGTTATTATTTTTATTATAGAATAGAGATAAGGTAGAAAAATATGTAACAATAAATTATTTGTTCAATGAATAATATATATATTTCAAATGGAAATATGCAAGTCCAAACAAATAAATAATTAATTAATAATAATAATAATTAATAAATAAACAAACAAACCGGTTTCCTTCGTCTCAAAAATCAAGTTAGATTCTTATATATATATATATAGATTATATTATATTATTATTTTATCTTATAATATTATTATTATTATGTTTGAACAACTACATATTAATATTATATTTTTAAATTCAATAATATTTCAAATATTATTGAACATTTTTATTAGATATTTTCGTTTTTTTAATTACATTTATTATTTTAGCTTTTCTGTTACAAATCAATTCAAGCAATAGTATTATCCTTCATAACCAAACCGATAAGATAAATCAAATGTGTGATCTGAATTATATTACATAGTTATGTCATAACATTTAAACTATTTACGAACGAGTGTTTATTACCACACACAATATATGCTTAGTTATAAAAGAATTCAAAACTTGGGTTATCACTTAGCAACACTCCTGACAACTAACTTGATATAAGTACGTTTTAATTTTCAATGATAATTCATGATCAAAAATACCATAAATGGTCGATATTGGCTAAATTGTTTAATGCACATTAATAATTCATTGCAGTCCCATATAAACGATATTTATTTAAAAACAAACTGATATTATTGTCAATACAACGATTTTTGATCCGTCAAAACACTTGAAAATCTAATACAAAATTCCTCATAAGTTGAGCGTAAATCCACAATTTTTGTTTGTGAACATCTAAAGTTAGAATTTTCACAAAATACATCAAAATAACGAATATTTGCAAGTTATTTAGGGTTAGAAATTCATAAAAAATTGTGTATGTAGTCGCACCAAATGTAATGTATTAAGATTTCCTATAAGTTTTCCAAAATTTAATAATAATAAAAAAAAAATGTTGTCAAATAGTCAAATTGTTCAAATTATTTATTATGTGTATTTGGAAGATTAAACATTTTATATTCACTTGTAAATTAATGAATTATGATGGAAATATTATTCATGGTACCTAGTTGAAAGTTTTAATATTAATAATTATAGTAATTTTTTAATAGAGCTAAGAGACCCGAGAGTTTCGAAAGTCAAATTCTGGGCATCTTAAAGTGTCACTATTCCAGATGATCTATAATATAAATATTATATGGATATAGTATATTATTACCAATATGACTATACACTCGTAGAGATTTATAGTATTATTATTGTACTTGTATTTTTACTTATTGTATGAGTTAAAATTTAATTATAGTGAAGACTTATTTTTAATAATTTTATTTTATTGGTTTTATCGCACCAACATTTTAAAATAACCTATTTGTGGCATTTGGTAGGTTGTTTTAAATTTCAAATATTACGAGTTATAGAAAAACGAAAAAAATCAAGTTATGTTAATAAAACAGTTATCTAGCAAATAATTATCTAGATAAGATAAAAATATGAAAATAATGACGTACCTACAAAAAGGTAAGATTAAAGTACCTTCATAATGTTTTATTATTATGTTAAACCTGTGTATATATTATAATATTATTACAGTCATTGTAGCTCTACAATTCTAATATTATTATATTATTAATTATATTGTAATGTATTATTGCATATGTTCCACAATGTATACAATGCGCACCTATGTGTATTGCGGCCATCATAATAATATTATTAATTATAATAGGTACATATTATAATGAACGTTGTACGTGTCTTATATTATAATGAAGCGTATTATGTGAGATACGCATCGTTTCAATTCTGACGTGCTAGGAATTTTACCGTACCATCCAATAATATTAACTTTTATATACCTAAGTGGCATCCACTTTTAAACACCTATATTATAATTTGTATGCTATACATAGTGTATTTGGAGGATTTGACAGTTATACACAGTTTTATACTATTTGAACAAGTCACATGCTTCTCACATTCTTAATAAGCCACGTGGTAAAATGGTCCACTAGTTTTATCAGAATATTGTAATAATATCATCCATCACACTATTAGCTTATAAAGTTCATATAATAATATATTATGATATTATACAAAATTGTAATGTAGTTTTGACGAAAACGCTTCTCCAAATGATATGGTCGCGGTGGGTGTGATAAATATTAAAATTTTAAAAATAAACTGAACGGACAAACGCAGCCTGACAAGGCCACCGGAGATAGGATCGAAAAATATCACTCGAAAGCCCGGTGCCGATCTCCCACGGGAATCGTCCAGGCAAATCGGACGCTGCTACAAACAGAGAAAAAAAAATATAAATAACAAAAATATACACACGATTATAACAATATTAAATTATATATTCGCAAGTACCTAAATGTATAATATGTATACGTAATAGACTAAATATATATTATAATGATATCACGTAATTACAACAGTACAAAAAAAAAATATCAAAACAAGCATTTTACCGGACATCACATCAAAATAAAATAATACATTCTGTCAAAAGTTTAAGTCCACCCATATGACGTTTTCAGCATGCCAGTACTATACACAACTGTAATAATATAATAGGTACACCTACTCTTTATTATTGTTATTATTATGTCCATATTCATGAAAGTATATTATTATACTTCACCTTCTCCTTTTTCCTAGGACACGTGTTCATTCAACAAGGTCTCCAACCAATCGACGAGCTCGTCGTAAGCAAGGCAGGATGGCCTCTCATTGAATGGAGTCCGCAATTTGTTGTACTGGATGTCCATCACCATTTCACTCAGTGCCAGGTTAGGATTGGTTCGAGAATCGTCAAAGTCGTTGTGTAAATGTTCCAGGATCATAAATAACCATTCTTGCACGTAGGTCAATGTAATTCGTAAACTAATGTCAGTCCGTTTAATTATAATACATAATAATAAATAATATATTAAATTCTTTTTAATAGATTATTTTAAACAACGGGTTAACCTACCTAGTTAAGTAATCTGTTTTGTATTCACCTAACCCCTAAGTAATTCGATCTACCGGCACATTTTTTTTCTCCTCCGATTCTTCTATGTTGTTAAAAGATTCCTCGAAAAGTGATATGTACACCAGAAAATCTTGAATAACAATATTTAGTTGTTGGTCATCTGTGGTCGACATATTATTTGAAATGTTGTATGGGTTAATTCAAACCATGAAAATAACATTTTTATTTATAACTCTCGACGTCTAGAATATTAACTATGGTAAGAAACTTACAAGCAAGTTGAAAATCTACATGTTTCATAAATAGGTACGAACTTTTGTGAAATTCCATGAATTTTATGATAATGATCAATACCAGGGACTAGAACCTTGATGATTTTTACGGTAACCAGAAAACCTAAAATGTCGGTTCTGGTTCAGTTCCCAGAAAAACCAAAATTTAGGTTTCGGTTTCTTTTCAGTACTTACTTAAACAATGAAAAATTACTTACCTGTTTTGGTTTTATTCTTATGTAAAAAAACTTTAAAGTAAAAGTATCGGTTCCGTTAAGGTGCCGGTATTAAAATTAATTTAAATAAAGGTTTCGGTTAGTCTTTGGTTCCCAATATTCAAAGGGTTCCAGTTTGAAAACCGGTTTTTTTCGGTAAGGTTCCAGTCTCTAAACTATACTACACCGAATGCGATTGTATAGCTCGGAGGTTACATATTTTTCAAGATTTATTTATTTATAGCAAACTAAGCTAAAAACTAAAGAACTATTTAAAAAAAAAATATTTTTCAAATTTTGTACATTTTACTGAAAAATTGTATAATCCAATTTGTTTACATAGGGCATTATTTCTCAGAAAAAATGTTTACCTAATGTATTTTATACTATATTATATTAAAGATATTTTATTCTTCTAACGATTCTAAAACTTAAAAGGGAGTTACACCCACACGCATGTAAGAGAGTCTTACAAACATGTAACATAGCTATAATATTGTACGCTCAGCAGATCACGTTTAGCTCTGTTAGTTTAAAAATTAGAGTGAATTCACCTATTATAAAATTTATTTAGAAGTAAGAATATTATCTAGTGAATCTCATGGTGTTTTTTATATATTAATTTTAAAGCAAGTTAGTTAAAACGAATACAATTTTACTGACATGTATAGAAAAAAAAGTAAAAATATTGGAAACTGAAAATGTCCATTACAACTCAAAACAAGTCAATATATTTGTTAAATGGTGTAAAAAAATCCTAATAAACATTCAATGAAATTTTCATGTATCTACAGTAATTTTTTTTAGAGTTACACCAAAAACTAAAATTTTGTCGAAAACCAATTTTTTGTAAAAACTACCGTTTCTCCTTAATATTTTTTTTTGTTTTCGATTTTGAAAATTACTAGGAATTTTTACCTCTCAAATGCACAGACTAGGTTCACTTTCCCGACGAATGAGATACTGAAGTTGAATATTGAAGTATTATTTCAATTACTTATCGTGTATACAAATACAAATAAAATAACATCATTGTAAAATCAATACATCCATCGCTCTACTAAGAATCTAATACAATCTATAGAGTTATTACGTTTTGAATTCACATACGTATATTATGATGTATTTTATATACGAACGCTACGGGATTTATGAGCTATAATAATAAAAACCCTGAAACATACGTCCTTGAATTTGTACCTGAAAACAAAATTTAATTAAAAAAATCATCAACAGTAAGTGTACCTATGTAAAAATTCCTAACCTAACCTTACAGACAAAATAAAATAAATATTTTTTCCACATATTTTACATAGGTATCATTGTTGTAGTTTTTCTTATCACTTACTAGTAGAAGATACAATACATGCCAGTACCACCTAATCCTAATTTTTTCCATGATAAATATTATTAACACACAAGTATTATATCAAAAATATAAAATACTGTACTATAATATTGTGCTGAAGGTACTCTAATCGCCTAAAAAAAAACATTTCATTTCGATATACATTAAACTATATGTTCTTAATCTGTTTGCAACAGTTTTGATACAACATTGTGAAACGTATGTATGTCCGCCAATCAATCACTATTATAATATTAACGCGGAAAAAAGTTAATACCAATTGCGTATGTAATGAATATAAAGTAACCAAAAAATTATTATTTTCAATAAGTACATTTTATAACAATTGGAAAATTGATTTCTTTATGTAGGACATTAATTGCTTTTATTGTCACTGCGCACAAATTGCACGACACGAAACAATAATATATTACTAAAAAAAAAAAAAAAAAAAATGATTCATGATTCCACCAGTATTTTTATATATATTTTTTAATTATTATTGAGAAATGTGAATACAACAGTTTTGTATATTTCTATCGATCCTTTCTAAATATATTGGTACGTTATGTGAGTGCAATCAAACTCTACATTATTACACACACTCACAACACTGGTAACCGCAATCGAAATACAGTTTAACACCGTAAATATTTCGTGATATATATCCGAGAATGGAAAAAGTAATATACAGCGTATAAATTATTAGAGAGCAATTTTATATTTTATTTATACAAAAAAATTTCCGTCACGTTCGCGATTTTTTTTCATAAAACTAGTCCCAAATAAAACAAACAGACAAAATATCAGCTTCAA
>NC_042493.1:74295549-74344307 GCF_005508785.2 Acyrthosiphon pisum
ACTAGGTACTATATATTTTAATTTATTTTATTAATATTGTTGTGTATAAGGTGGATTAATATAAGATAGATAAACAATTAAATATTAATTTAATTTAATCACTTTATTTTGATACCACAATATTTGACGTAAGTTAATCACGTATTATAATCTAAATATCTAATAGATGGACTATCAGATGAAGATATTATTATTGTAATCTGCGTACCTACATATTTGTACATTATCTGCGATAGTATAAAATTATTTTTATATTAATTTTATTTTAATAAATCTTAACAATATAATTGCATGTAAGTTGTGGTTCATTTAATTTAATTATGAAGTATTTATGATATCTGACAAAAATGTTCATCATAATTTAAAAAATATTTTTTTTTAATCATTAAGTTTGTTTACTAGATGTTTGATAAAATTATAAAAAAACAAACGCTCTAAAACGTATCCAAAATGCCGTTATTAAAAAAAAAGAAATTACAAGTCTTTATCTCGTCATAAGTTATGAACAATTTTCAAATTTAACAAATTTGTTAAACTGGAAAAATATTTATTAGCGTGACGGTCTTGTATTACTAACTACTTATTTTATTTTTTAATAAAACTCGTAGTACCTAAATATATTTTCCAACTTTAAAAACATTAAATTTATGTTGTAATTTTTTATACTCCTCGTATTTTATAGTTGATGAGGATAGGATTCATCATAAATATATTAAAATATCCTATACAATATAATAAACTATATACCGTATACACCACGCATATTCGATTGCAGGTAAACTTTTTAAAGCATGCAGTTTATTTAATAAAATATTTTGATGAGTTGTATTAGAGAGAATACTGTAGAATTCGAAATTCCTGATGATTCAACCAATGAAGTATAAACGAATACAATTTAAAAAATAATAATAAATGTGTATAACTGTTTTCCAATTTGTTAAAAAATATTTACTATTATATATTACATGATTTGTCAAATAAATAATACATTTTATGCACCTGTTAATTTTTATTTTTATCGAACATCTATTTTTAAATATTACTTTATCGATATATCAAATTTTGGAAATCATTTGGATTGGCCACAAGTATCATCGAGTTACCTACATATTAGATTATTATATATTTCTGTGCACTTTTTTAATAAAAAAAAAGTGCAATAATGTATGTTGTAGTTGCATTACAGTGATAAATAATTATTTCAGTTCTAGCATAATACTATTATGCATTATTTAATACACGGATTGTACTTCCTTAATATTAAATTAAAAAAAAATACAATATGCATATTAAAATAATGAACTATGATAAGTTTATTGTTTTTGTTTGGATAGCACTGATAAAAATATTGAGATAAACATTAAGTGTATTAAGTTAAAACAATATTACTACCTATAATATTATTAAATGATGTACAATATTATATTAACTTTTTGGCAATATTATCGTGTTTTAGGGAAGGAGGGAAATATTATTAGAAATATAATATTATTAGAAATGTATACCTTACGCGACTATGAGAAAATGTAAATTTTCCACTCTCAAAACTTAGTCGTAAATATTGTTTGGGTAAATATCTATAGGTACGCAGAAGAACGAAGCCATGCGCGTGATCTCATTGCTGATGGATGATACGATTTGGATCGCTTTAAGCGCAATATATGTATATACAACCAATGGTTTAATGGAAAAGGTAGTCCCCTTTTTTGGTTTATTGTGTTATTTATATTTGTGTGGGACCTTTTTTATTATTTATTTTTATTTTCTTGTTATTTTTCAACAGAAGACCGAAAACAAGACAATTCCATTTTCACTTGGATTGAATTTATCGTTTCCGGTTTACTTAGTACTCTTAGCAATGCATGCTTGTAATTTTTACACAGTGACTCATTTACGTACCATGCACTTTAAATATTGTATTTAGTATGAAAAACATCTTAGTAACTCCATATAGATGATAACCAATAATGTGGCGGTTATATCGGTACAATGTGTTTGTTACCATGCCATTAACAAATTAAACGTAATTTATGATAAAAACCGGTAGTACGTGTATGTATTATAGGAACAGTATTAAAGATGAAAATGAACACATTTTTTTAACTGAAATATCCGATTCCCCTAATTTTAATGGGTGCAGAATGATTTTTTGTAAAAATCCAAAACAAAATTTTGTGTAAGACGATATTTCATAAATTCGTCACCACTCAGCACCATCGAGCATCACTAATCACCAGGGCACGGAAGTTGTAGCACTAAAAATGTTACTTTTTAGCTCTTAAATATGCACTTAAAAACCCCAAAATATGCGCTATAAATAGCACAAAAAATCAAAAAATATGCATTTAAATTGAAAAAGTTAAATGTAATTATACAATTTTATAAAATTGTTGTGCTCATAGTCATCAGGGACTGTCTGGACTAGTTGAATTATAAACCATTAACAAAATATATATTAAATTAATTAAATATGTTTGTAAAAGTGTACTTATAAGATCTATTTATTTCCTATTTCCTAACCAATTTAATCATTATTTTCAACATAATGTGATAATTTCCTATATTTTGTATAATATGTAGGTATATATTATGTATATTAAGAAAATATGCCTAAAAATACCACTATAAACCATAAATTAGCAAAATAGCAATAAAAACCGTAAATATGAAAAAATAGCAAAATAAAATTTCGTGTATGACATCAGAGAAGTGTGATACATATTTGTATCTTACTTTGGATGTTCTAGGACGAACCAAGAAAAATATGCATTTGCTACAACTTCCGAGCCCTGCTAATCACTAATTTTGGAGCTAAATTGTTGTTGTAACTCATCACAATAATTATTAATTTATAGGTTAACTTACATCAACTTTGAGTACCAATAAAAATAAGTAATATCTTCATTAAACCTGCAGGTATATGGAGTACGAATAACATAAAAGAGACTATCCTTATATTCAACTACTAGGTATATAATATTAGTAAGTAGGTAACTAATATTCAGTGAGCACAATCTATCCATCCAAAAATCATAAAACAACTTGATCACAGAAAATTTTTGTATGAATTGAAATCTTTTGATTTATTGATCATTAATATTGAATTGTTCCAATGTATATTTGGCCAACATTCATGAATAAATAAATGGGCAACAACTTCAAAATGTTATCAGTTTGTCGTAGAGATAAATTACACTTACCACTAATGAAACATTCGTCAAATGATGAACTGATACAACTCTTTAAAAAGTTAAATTATATTTTAAATCTGATTGGATAATAGAGCAGGTAATGATTCCAAACTAATTTATAAAACAATTATTAAAGACAAAATGTAATAATCGTTTCTAAAACTAATTTCCCTATTCAAACTAAATACTTAAAATAAATCAATTAAGAGTATAATATGCAGACTAGATTCCAAGCAACAAAATTAAAATACTTTTAACATTTTCTTTGATAAAAAATTTCGTTGGCTTAATAAAAACCATAAATTCCTTAATATATGATATTGCAAGCAGATTAAATGCATTTATAGTATACAATATGATATAATTAAGATCACGTTTATTAATTAAACTATAAGAATAGGTATATTTCAAATTTAACCAGAAGTGTTATATTTTTATCGAAACACCAATCCACAAAATGGTAAACAAGTTTAATATTGGAAAGCATGATCACACTATCCCACAGCTATAATATATCGGATATCTTATGATAAAATGATTAATTCAGAACTAATTAATCATGCACACAATTCGGATTTCGATCAGTAAATCGCAAAACAAGCTATAATTACAAATTGCGACTATTTAAAATTGTATATAAACTGTATACTTCAAAGTTCATTTAAAACTAAAAATTAAAAAAAAACATATTACCTACTGTTTATTTGTATTTAGCAAAAGCAAATTTTGATACTTTAGGCCAATTATTAAAAAATCATCTTATACAATTGCATAGGAAATTAAAAGAAAGTAAATATTCGTATACAAATCATAGTCCAGAAAATTATAATAATATATGTATATATTATCTGTATGCATATTATAAAATATAAATTTAATATTCTATATTTTTAATTAAAAAATAATACTAAAAATGATATAGATTGTAGTCTTCAAGATAATAATAACAACGGCTTATGTCATTATTAACATAATATTATGGATCTTTAGTAGTTATAAAACAACAGATTATGACAATTATATAGTTTTTTCAACTGAAAACTGTATTTTATGGTAAAATCACTGATGAAGTATTTAGCTGAATCGATAATATTTGTATAAATAAAATAAAATCTTTCAGCTTTCTTGATTACATTAATTAAATAAATAATGAATATATTATTGATTAAATAATAATATACATTCAAGAATTAACTTTTGAAGCATTTATTAAAAATGTATGCAATATAGTAATTTTAATAATGTATTTCTATATAAAACATTTGCATTCAAGTACGTTTCTGCTGTAGTTCCCACAATAGTTTTTAATATAAAAATTAAATATATTTCTTTTTTATATCTTATCATAAAGATAAAATAGTTAAAATACAAACAAATATATTTCATTTAATTTTAAAACCCTAGAGTATCTGAAGAGAGGTTAGGGTTCACCCACGTTTCACACACGCGCAGTAATAAACAATTTTATTTTTGCATATAGCGCTATGTCCGGAGTCCGGGTGTAGGCCCAAAGGCCTAGTTCGGACGCCTATTTGGTAGAATTTCTAACTTGGCACCAATGTGTTTCTGCCATGCCAGGTTGGGGGATGACGGTTTCGTCGTCTAAATAGTTGCCTGCCCAATCAGCGATACCGCCAGTGGCCGGGATTTGAATCGGCGATGGTGCGCGTTACAACCAACGCCGTAGTCTGCTCAGTCACTCCGTCCCCAATAAACAAACTAACCAAATAAAATAGTTTATTATACCAATGGTATAGTATTTTTCGTTAAAGTCCACTCTTGGTATGAGACATTTAACTTTAAGAGAATGGATAAATTTACTTGAAAAAAAAATATCCACTCAAATATTCAGAGCGAGCCATATTTTGTGAAACGTTTGTTTTTAGGCAAAGTTACGTGGAGTTGGGTGATTCGAGACATCTAGTAAGTCGTTTGTAGACATACGGACATTCATAGTCATATTGATCGTATTAGTGAAATCCATTTGCAGTGGCTGTGGATAAAACTGTGCCCATGTGTGCGTGTCTGGTGTTTGATAGTGTTCGTCTTAATGTTATTATTGAAACGCATCAACACATTTCGCTAAAATACATTGATACCTAAGATATCAATAAATTAATTATCGCTGTTATATAGATGTTACCTATCTACCAACATACCAACATCACCACATTGAAATAATATAACACTAATATTTTATTGTGTTGAGCGACAGCGGTGGGATACTTGTTGATAACACTGTGAAAACGCAATCATCATGTATACTCTATTCGGAATAAGAATGGTACTAGGCTGCGACCGGTTCTCGTCGGGTGGCGGTCAGATGCTTCTCCCACCAAGTCAACCACCTGGTTCGAAATTCGGAAAGAAGCCGCACCCGTGCGCATAAGTCGGCCGCCCGATATTTTTCTTGTTCTAAATAGAATATACCTAGTTGATAACATTTAACACTGGACAGATATGTATTGCATGCAAAATAAATAAAGTTATAATATTTTAAATTAATCTCAATTTTATATTATAGGTAGTATATATTATAATATTACGGCATTCATAACACATAACTATAATAATCCTCGTATGAGATTATCGGAGTATATATGGCTATACCATATATTGAGGTCTACTACCTCCTTTCTATCAGGGTTAGTTAAAATATAAAAAAAATATGTATTTACAATGTTATAATATTATGGAATTGATGGCACATAACTATAATAAAACCTCGTATGACGTATGAGATTATATCGGTGTATATATAGTTACCCTTATTATATGGAGTACTGCCTGCACCTAATCTCCCTTAGGGTTAATTAAAACATGTACAAATAATATTTATCTATATAATACGTTTAATACATATTATGAAGTTTAACGCTGCCACTCCTATCGTCTTATGAATGTGTAGTTGTACACAAGTTTTGCGGACGCGTCAATATCCATTTCAACGCTTTAGGGCTAACTTTACAACACTAGATGAATTCGTGATGCATGTTATCCATCTAACGTTATGCATAACGATGTGATCGAATATGACAAGCGTACCATCATCAATGACTTCCGAAATATATTAAACGACGGCCAAAATACATTATAATATTATCAAGGTTTAGATACGTGCTTAATACACAATATTATTACCGTAAAATATTATTTAATTACATTATTGGGAAAATAACATTAAATATTATACATGTACAATTTATACATAATTTATATAAAAATATATATAATAGGTCTGGTGTATTTTTATGTTATTTTAATAGGGTTCTGAATTTGAATGCTCACAATTCAATTAATATTTCAATGATATTAAGAAATATATTTTATCTTTATTATTCGTATTATTATCCTGATATGGTAGGTGATTGGTGTTATTACTATTGATAAGTGATTACAAATAACAGACATTGATAATGATTGATTTATCAACGTTGATATCTAACCGTATACCAGAAGTAACCTTGTTAATAATACAGATAATACATAAATGGGGATAGACCCTGGATATATCAAACTAAATGGTGCTCTTTTTTGTGGAAGACAAATAGTATATTGTTATCTATTTAACTTTCTGTCATGAAGTATATTTTCATTGTGTTATAAATTGCCTCCAGATAAGGCCTTTTATAATATATTATATCCATTATTTTATCATCTATTATATGTATAACATTATTTTTAGTCACTCATCAATCGGGTCTCAATTATTTGTTATGCGTTGTTGCGTCTGTATTTGATATTTGTATAAATGCATTTTAGCATTGATTACTTACATAATATTATACTAATAGGGAAAATAAATAACTAATAAAACCACAATTATAATATCATGATTTTGAATAATAATCAAATAATTACAATAAGTAACAAATAGATGAAGACTATAAATGATAAATATAAAACACTAATTAATGTTTTATTATATTATGAGTTATGTTTATGAGTTTTTAATAATAACTTATAACGAATATGAGTTGCTTATGGATTTATGTAATTATATTTATATTGTTGTGCATATTATATGTAATATATAACTAATAACTTATTCATTGTATGTTAATTGTTAGTAATTCATTTTTGTTTAATACAACATAAATGCTTTTAAAGATTTTTTTTGCTCTAAATAGGTATATGATATTTTTTTTTCCTATTTTTTTTCCGGTTTAATTGAGAGCCGGAGAAGGAACTGTTGCTCACATTGCTTTTCCTCCAGCCCCCATCGTTTATTGCACATCAAAACAAAATAGTTAGTTGTACAACAACTGCGCCCTGAGACGCGCTCCCACGACCTGACAGCCCTTCCTTAGCGATTGCTAGTATAGTATGCGGCTGAGAGGGAGTGTTACTCGGGGAGCTAACATTCCAGAGAAATAAGTTACTTAAGACGTTGTCTTGAGTTGGTGATATCTGTCTTCGCAGCCCGGCACTTAGCCCGCCGGCCTTGAAGTCTCGTACTGGCCCGTCTTCTCGGCTGGAAGCCAACCAGTCTCGTGTCTCGTGCTTCGCGGTCTGACGCTGCGGCCCGCCTGTCTGGAGTCTCGTTCAGATCATCATCTCCTTAGTCGTCCTCGTTCTAGCGCCTGTCGAGCTCTCTCTTCTTCCTGTTTGAGGCGAATTATGGACTCGACCATCCTGTAGAATATGCGTAGTCTTTCGTCGGCCTCAGCCAGGAGGGCGGCTCTCTCCTCGGGGTCCGCGGGGAGGACGTCGAAGTCCGGCCCCACAGTAATTCGGGGAGGTCAGCGGCGTTCGGCTGGTGGCCGAGCTGGGATTCAAGTTCCGCGCGATGCCCGGTCCAGTGTTCGCACGCGAACAGTGTGTGAGCTGCTGTGTCAAAGCTCCCTGCGCCGTGGTTGCACGCGGCGCTGGGGGCCTTGTCCCTCCACGCCAGGTAATACTGAAAGCAGCCATGGTTCGTCAGCACCTGGGTCATGTGGTACGACGAGGGCACCCCCACAACAGTTCTCTCCATCCACCTCTTGACGTTGGGTATCGCGCGGCGAGTCCATTCGCCTTTCCTGCTGCTTTCCCATCTCGTCTGCCAGAGCATAAGGGTCGCCCGTCTCTCCTCGCGCTTGATGGCCGCTTTCGATGAGTGGACTGTCCCGGGGTCCAAGGCTGCGGCTAGCCGGTCTCTGATCCTCGTCCTTTCTAGTGCCACCAGATCCACCGGTGGCATGCGCGCCAGCAGCAGGGATGCCTCATCGGAGAGTAGGTATATAATATAGTAGATGTTAAAACAATTATGAATCTGTTTTAGTTTTAGATACGATAACTTGAATACGTAATACAACTTTCCTAAAAAATTGTGGTTAGTGAAAATTAAAAAAAAAATTGAGCGTAAATCTACAATAATTTTATATGAGCGTCTGAAGTTTAAATTTTGACAAAATTCATTAAAATTACGAAAATTGTCAAATTATCTCTGGTGAGAAATTCATAAAAAAATTTTATTTATATCTAAACTTTGGAAATTTAATAAGGATTCCCCAAAAGTTTTTTTACATTCATCAATAATAAAAGTTTACCAGAAAGTCAAATTAAATTTTTACGAGCTTTTGAATCATTAACAAAATATTATCATTCAACGATTTTCTTATTATATCATTATTCAAAAACTAATAACCGTAGGTACTTGAAATTTTTATCAAATGTTTTATTTATAATTTTCTATACGTGATATACTTTTAAAAATATTTTGACTCATTTTGAGATATTTATAGACATTTTACATTTACTATTTATTTTTTTTTTTATTCTATAAATGTCAATAAAATTGTATTCATTGTGTCAAAAAGCTTCAAAACTGTATACACTAGGTTCCTTGTAAGTTTTTATAATAGCTATCAGTAAATAATAAAGATCTATAATATGCATGTTTTTTTTATAAGTATTTAAAGTCCAAATGTAATTTTGTTGAAGTTTAAAAATATTATTCGTGTGTATATGGACATTTTAGAGAATTGGCATTATAATATTTTATACACACAATTTCATTTAAGAATGTAATTTTTTTGTCAAAAATGAATTTAATATACTGTAGGTAGTAAATACTAATGCCTAACAATAAAATGAATATTACTTTAATCACAATAATATCATAAAAATATATACCTACTTAATAATATTAAAGGCTAACAGACCGTCTTCGCTCTTAATCATTTTTCGTGTACAATGAAGTCATATCATTGAATTCAAATTTAACACCATCCATAACAGTTACTGTGATTCTCTTGCAACCTACTGTATAGCAGAGTGACATCCACTTAACCAATTTTTTTAGTTTATGTATAAATGAAGTAAGGTGAATAGTTCACCAAATTTCTATGATTAATTGATAGCTCTTGAATAATGAAAAAATAACAAAAATCTTTTTACTTTTTGTTTATTGTACGTTTCAATAGCAGTGATCAATGCTCAAGTATAAACAATTTTTTTTTTTAATGAGGCATGACTATAATTTTTGCATGTTAAAATTATTGTTATATGACGATAACCATTACTCCATCAAAAGTTTTAGAAATGTGTATAAAAATTCATCATTGTGTGTTTCTTTAAACATTTCTTTCAACAAAAATTTATCAATGTGTGTGTGTTTTTTTTTTTCTAAGGAACAATTACGTTTACAAATAACTAGAGTACTTCTAAAGAAGAAACTATAAATAAATAAAAATAGTACATTGAAATAAGGAAAAACTGGTTAAAAGTAATATTGGTCTTTGAATTTTTCTTTGCACATAATATAAGAATTTTACTGCATTATGTATGATACTTGCACAATATTTTATTTAATAAATTCAAAAAATATGTTATACATGGTGATTATGTGACTAATAATCGTAAAAGAAGTATTTTGGCAAATTTGATTTGTATAGTATATTATATTAATGATTTGTTAAATATCAATAAGATGTCTAGATTTATTTTTGCTTTAGATCATTCAAATCTCAATATCTGAACTATAAAACTAAAATGTATATCCAAAGAAGGTCAAAATAATATGGCTGATGTTAATGAATTATTTAATATTAACTTTCTGGAAATTAATTATGACAAAACCTGCTGTGTACCGTTTTCAATTTCTAAAATTAAAAGTTTTAAATTAAATGAGGTTATAAAAGTAGGTACGTAACAATGATGTAAAAAAAAAAAAACATAATAAATATCTACACATTTTATAATTTTATTATAACTGTAATTGTAAATTTATTAAGCTAATGAACTCTCATTATCTCTGAAATAATTTCTAATAATTTGATCAGTTTTTAAAGTGAGATAATTATTTTGGAATTAAACTATTAAGAAAATGATGAGGATTATCTGTATATTTTAAGCTTTTAATAGTTTTTGATTGCCTAAACACTATAATATGTGGATTTGCACGTGCGTAATCTGTATACCCATATGGGATACCAGTCTGAGGAGATACTTAATAAACTAATTTATACAAGTTAAATATAACAATTAATTACCTTACTCAGATTAACAAAAAAAAAAACTGGTTTTACACGGATGTACTCTATATAATGTATGTAACGTATTAAACTTAAATCGATTCCATGCAACAACATAAAATATATATATTGAATTATTATTAAATTGTTATTGTATTAATTAGGAAAAGGTTTACTCTCTAGTATAACAAATAAAACATATTTAAAATTATAAATTAAAAATTCGAAAGTGCCATAAGAAATTTGGTAATAATTTATTAATAATTTATCTATTAACTTTATATAAATACAAATTCTCCTAATTTTAATTTGCAAAAGAATTATACAAATTATACGAAGTATAAATTTCATGGTACCTATAGTATAACATATTATATCTTTCAATGTACCTATTATGAAAACTCATTTTAACTTCCGATACGGGTAAAACCTAACGTATAACAAAATCCAACCAAATAAATTAAAGTAATCTAGGTATATAATTTAGATAGTATATCTACAATATAAATAGTAGTTAAAAATGAATTCAACATTAATAAAAAAAGTTTGAAGTTAGTGGAAAAATTTAGTACCAATTTCTACTACAATACCTTTATTAATTGCTTAATTAGTGTTATTTAATGATAGTAATTTCAAAATGAATGCTTTTACAAGTTAAAAGGTACTGTGAAGATTTACCTTTCCCCACTAACAGTCCATTGTGGGTGCAATTTCAACACCTAAATCCACAATAATTGTATCAGCATTGAGTGATAATTAGTGATTTTCTAGATGAATGCTTCATTTCTCTACACGATATTTGCTACAGGGGCGTACCCAAGGGGGGGTTTTCGGGTCTGGACCCCTCCATAGACTAACATTTTAAACTATTAAAAATTATATTTTAATACATAAAGTTACATTTTAATTGTAAGATTACGGTGTTATGCTTATTTCTTTTACCATTTAAAGAGTTTATGAATAAACATTTTTGTTAGTTTTTCAATGATACCATTTTTTTCATAGATAATATAAGAATGGATAGGACATGCCTATACCAGTTCCATATGAGGCCGTGTGCTTTTTTGGGGAAGAGAGAAAGTAAAGAGAGAAAGACAATATGAGGCTTTTTGAGGTTATGTGCAAAACTGTTTTATTAAATAATAATGAATAAATATGATAGTCAGTTATATTTAGATATTTGTCAGTTTGTATTTTGATTGTTTTGCCACCTGTTCCTGGAAAATGGAAATTGGAAAATAATATTTTAACAAAATAAAATTATGTTATTTAATATTCATTATTATTTATCAATTATCACATCAATATTCGCCCCATATAACCTTAAAATAGTATCACTAAATTTTCATGTGATAAGTTCTTATGTCCTATCCATTCTTATATTATCTATGATTTTTTTATACTTTTTACATGTTAAAAAAATTTAGACCCCCCCCCCTTTGAAAAATTCCTGTGTACGCCCCTGATTTACTATACCTAACGTATTTTATAACTGTTTGGTATTAGATAGAACCAAAATTAGGTGATCTTCAAAAACTTATTTTTTTATTTTAAAAGGTCTTTAATATATTCTACACATGGGTAGAGAGGCTATTTTTGGCCTACCGGAAAATTGTGATTAACCTATACATGAAAACAGCCGCAATATTCCGTGAAAATCTCAGGTATCTACAATAAACAACTAATGAAGTAATCATACACTATGAGTATTCGTTTTCGTAAATGCAACAAAATTAAGAAAATCTATGTTTCTCACAATCTAGTTATTTGTAAAATTTCCTTCTAAGGGGATTATGATGTATCGATTAAACAATGATGACATGATGTGTTTTGTGCAGGGCTTAGCACCCGAATCATTTATTCGGGTTTCAGGCTTCGAGTATTGGATGTATTCGGGTGTTCAAACACCGGAATAAAAGGTTTAAACAAACATTCGGGTTTTCAAAACCACTATAATTCGGGTTAATATTGGTTAATACGAGTGTTGAGTAGTCTGAAAAAAACATAGCTTTTGATGGCCCCCCTCCTATTTTTAATAATAATATTGGAGTATCAATAAATAATAATAATAAATAATATATCAATATTGGAGATTCCCAGTGTTTCTCAAAAACAAAAACAAAACAAAAAAAAAGAAGTGAAAACGGAAATTTTTACTAAAAACCAGTTTTCAAACAGATCAATTTTATTTTTTTGTAATAACTTAAAAATAAAGAAACGTAGATATAGGTTGCTTAGATGATGTTTACATTTTACGACCATTTGCTATACACGATAAAATTTTCAAAAAATGTTTGAATATTTTTAGGGTATTTGTACACATGCATTTTTCTAATTATTGTAAAACCTGCTATTTTTAACTGTGTCTTATATTTGTTGAGTGTGATTATTGGTTGTTAGTGGTCGTGAAAAGGACCGTTTATGTCATACTCCATTAAAAATAATTATATTTTGTTTTTGGATTGTTATTAAATGGTCTGTATAACTTTTAAATATGTTTCATTTATCGCACTGATCTAAACTAAACGAGTACAAATTGTCATTCTAGATATAAATAGCCCTATGCTAGGTATTTCTAAAAAAAAAAAAATAATAATTTGTGTTTATATAAACAAATTTAGCTCAATATCCACACTAATTACATATATTTTTTTAATTCATCACATGTATATTAGTACCTGTTATTAGATCATAAAAAAATTAAATGGGTGCAAATCAACTTAAAATAATACTGATTGTAAAAAACAATGCAATAATGTCATGTTCAAATGATAATTTTAAAACAATAATAACACTTTGACAGTCCTACCATAATAATACGTGAACATGATTTATCTATTTTTAATATTGAACTTTATCGTAGATCTTTGAACGATCCGATCAGTGTGCCGTGTGCGTCCGCCGTTTGTGTAATGTCAAATTGCTACTTACGGAGAATGACTTGTCGCATTCATCGCATGCGTATGATTTTTCACCAGTGTGCATGCGTTGATGTTTTGTCAAATTGGTATTTTGACTGAACGACTTATCGCATACATCGCATGCGTACGGTTTTTCGCCAGTGTGTGTACGTCGATGTGTCGTCAAAGTGCTACTCGCAGAGAACGACTTGTCGCATATATCGCATGCATACGGTTTTTCACCAGTGTGTGTGCGTTGGTGTTTCGTTAAAGTGCCATTTTCAGCAAACGACTTATTGCATATATCGCATGCGTACGGTTTTTCGCCAGTGTGTGTGCGTCGATGGTTCGTTAAACTGCCACTTATAGAGAACGACTTGTCGCATATATCGCATGCATACGGTTTTTCACCAGTGTGTGTGCGTTGGTGTTTCGTTAAAGTGCCATTTTCAGAGAATGACTTGTCGCATACATCGCATGCGTACGGCTTTTCGCCAGTGTGTGTGCGTCGATGTATCGTCAAACTGCTACTCGTAGAGAACGACTTGTCGCACACATCGCATGCGTATGGCTTTTCGCCAGTGTGAGTGCGTCTATGTGTTGTCAAATTGGTAATTTGACTAAATGACATTTCACAAACATCACAAGCGAACGGTTTTTCGCCAGTGTGAGTGCGTTTGTGTTTTGTCAAACTGCCACTTACAGCAAACGACTTGTCGCATATATCGCATGCATAAGGTTTTTCGCCAGTGTGTGTGCGTTGGTGTTTCGTTAGACTGCCACTTACAGCAAACGACTTGTTGCATATATCGCATGCGTACGGCTTTTCGCCAGTGTGTGTTCGTTGGTGTTTCGTTAAAGTGCCATTTTCAGAGAATGACTTGTCACACACATTGCATGCGTACGGTTTTTCACCGGTGTGTGTGCGTCGATGGTTCGTCAAACTGCCACTTACAGCAAACGACTTGTCGCATATATCATATGCATAAGGTTTTACGCCAGTGTGCGTACGTCGATGTGTCATCAAATTTCCAATTTGGCGGAATGACATGTCACATACGTCACACAGGTAAGAGTTCTTCTCCGTTTTTCGCTGATCGTTCTTCAGTCAGCTTTTATTAGTAAATTATTTAACTCAAACGTAATAGTTTTTCATACAATTATTTGGTAACTATGCTTTTCTGATTATGATCGATTAGAATGTATTAACTTTACAATATGTTTAAGCCAGTACTTGTTATGTTTTTTAAACTTTAAATAGTGTATAATATTATGTATATAATATATAAAGAATAATATTATGTTATTCTTTTATGTGTATTTTACCCCTTTCTGTGCGGTTAGTGAGGTTACTGTGATGAGTGTGGTTAGTAGTAGTACCTAGTGTTGAGAAGGAAATGACAATAACATTTATAAATTGTAATGTGAGAAACACAGTATAATAATATTGTACTTAATGAAATATGCAAATAATATAATAATGAATAATAAACATTTATTGTCGTTTCTCATTTTATAGAGAAGTTCTGCGGTTCATTTTATTTTTTTTCGAGCTTGTAATTATTACGTATTTAACGGACCACTGTTGTGTTATACGCTGACACACGTTCGTGACATTTCGCGTACTCGTTGCGCAAATTTCTGCACCGATTCGATTTGTGCCACCATTTTCGGTGTGCGTTGACAAGTATACGCATCGTTGTTTGCTGTGGTACCTATGCGTGGGTGTCGGTCTTCGTGACTTTGCACACAGCTCTCTTTTGACTGTGCATATAAGCGTGTTTGCTCGATCATTCTGACCTGAAAATTATTGCATCGGTGGTTTTGAGCCGTTGACGTAGGTTTATGATGTGTCACTGCTGCATATGAGCCTCCACCTAGAACGATTGCCACCGTGGACCGTGGTGTGAAGCGGAGACTGCTGTAGGACTTGATGACGTTCGAACAGCCGTCGTGGGATGTGTAATGTAACCTGGTGATACAGGTTTTATTATTATTATTATTAGTTTATATAAACATTGTTATCATCAGTATCTTATGCTGTATGATAACGTTATGTAAAATTGTATGAATTTTTATTGTTTTTATACTTTTGTTAACTATTATTATTATCACTATTCAATTTCTACTGCGCGTAATATGATTAAGTTTTAAAATTATTATTTAATAAATGTTTTGAATTCTTTTATGAGCCATATGTTGTTGTATTAACTAAATATTATATATATATTAGTAATTGTTGTTCTTTTTTACTGCTGACATTATTTATTAGTCAGACAGTGTTATTTTAGAATCTGAGTGGAACGATGAATGTATTAATTTTACAATGATGTGTGTTTTTTTTTTTTTTTTAGTCTGTCATCACCTTTTAGGACAGTAAAAGTCCTTCGATTTTTTTCAACAGTATCTTTTCTGATAGGAAAGTGATTCTAGTTGGTACTTTGGGGGGTCAAAAGTAAATTTTTTCCAGGAGTTTTAAAAAGCACCGTGAAAAACAAAAGAAAAATTAAGGAAAAACGGGAATTTTTATGCAAAATCTGTTTTCGAGAAAATTGATTTTGGTTTTTGGTGTAACTTTAAAACAAATGACCGTAGATATATGCAATTTTCACTGGAATTATATTTCTATGTTCTATACATGATAAAATTTTCAAAATATTTTGAAGTTAATTTGTTTTGAACTGTTTAGGGACATTTTCAGTTTACAATTTTATTAGTTTTTTTTTTTTATGAATGTCAATAAAACTTTATTTGTTAAGTAAAAATACTTGAAAATTGAATACAAGACTCCTACTATATTGTTACAATGACTTTTGAAAAATATTAAAAATCTTTATTCACAGTTTTTTTTTATTAGTATTTAAAGTTCAAAAATTGACAAAATATGTAAAATCATGAAAATTAGCAAATTATTTTGAGTTAAGAATTCGTTAAAATTTTTATTTTTAAATCTAAGATTTGAAAATGTAATACAAGTTTCTCCATAATATTGTGTACCTTTATAAAAAAAAAAAAAAATGTCTACAAGAAAGTCAAATTAAATTTTTATGAGCGTTTGAAATTCATATTTTTACAATATTTTCTTTTCTTTTCAACTGTCGTTTGTCTGTCTATATTCCGTTGTTCCTTTTGTTTAGAAGGTCTCTGGATGAATGTGCGTTCTCTGAAACTGGAAAATCAGTTCTATAACCCCTGTTTAGAAATCTGGTGATGCTTCAGACGTCACTAATTACAGACCAATATCAATAATCTCACATATTGCCAAGGTATTTGAATCTGTTGTTTATCATTGCATTAAACGTAGCCTTCATCATATATTGATTGATGAGCAGCATGGTTTCAGGCCAGGTAAATCTACTTGCACAAATGGTCTTACCTTTCTATCGTATATTATTGAGAATATTGAGTCTGGTTCTCAAATAGACGTCATAATCACTGATTTCAAAAAGGCATTTGATACGGTCAACCACTGATTATTTACGATTTAGAACGTCTAGGCCTTGGATATCCGTTGCTTGGATGGTTCAAATCTTACATTACAGGTAAGAAGCAATTCGTAAGAGTGGCTGGGGTATCATCCTGCGTAATCGATATTCCATCAGGTGTTCCTCAAGGGGGGCACTTAAGTCCTCTGATGTTCTCTCTTTTTATAAATGCTCTGCCCCAACACATTAGCAGGGCCAAGTGTCTTCTCTTTGCTGATGACATCAAACTATTTCTGAAAGTTGACTCTACGGCTGACCAGGCTGTTCTACAGAGTGAGCTTAATTTTTTTTCTACCTGGGTAGATCGTCTTGGACTGGTACTCTATCTTGACAAATGTCACTCAATTACCTTCACTAAATCACGTTCGTCTACCAATAGAACATACTCCATCAATGGATTTCCACTTAAACAAGTATTTCAAATTAAAGACCTCGGTATCCTTTGTACGTCTTCTCTTTCATTTAACCAATATATTGATACCATAGTAGCACGTGCTCTTAAAGTTCTCGGATTTATTAAACGTAACACAAAACATTTCACATCAGTGAACTGTCTTCGTTCCCTCTAATTTACATTAGTACGATCAATTCTTTAATATGGAGTCGTGGTATGGCACCCATACCTTGCACAGCACCAGCATAAGCTAGAACAGGTACAAAATCGATTCCTAAACTACTTAGCATTTGTGAGTAAAACTGACGTGTCCCTCCATGACTATGTCCTACTACGTAATATGTTTAATATCCCATCTCTCTCCTCTCGCCGCACCGATATTTTTTTTTTTTTTATTATTATATTATAGGTACATACAATTGAATAAAAAAAATGTATATACCTTCCATAAGCATAGCTTGTGTCGAAAGTATAGAGTTAACTGTTTTATATAATATATAATATATAATATATAAATTTACAATTTTATTTTAGGTGAATACATACTTATTATGAACAATGCAATACAGTAAATTATTTCTTATAGATTAGGATTATAGATGTACACTTTTTAACTTCCCTTCTAAATGGTACTTTCGACGCACCTAATTTACTCTCTGAAATTCCATTCAAATTACCTACCCGTAGAATACGAAACCTAGACCAGTTTTATGTTCCCCATCACTCTACTGCCTATGGTTACAATCATCCACTTCACAGAATGCTCAGAGTTACTAATCTAAATGTACCCTAGTTGTTTTGACTGCGTTCTCAGGCTGCTTCTATTATTCTGTTATTTGTACGCTCTAGTTTTTGTTATAGAGTTCTTATATTTTAATTACTGTTAATGTTGATTGTAATTTTATTTTCTATTTAATTGTTATTACCTATATAATATGTACTATTGTTAACTGCCGATTGGCGTAAAATATATATAAATAAATAAATAAATAAATATTTGATATTCGCTCGATTTCTCATGTGACGATTTTCTTCTTTTATTGTAATTAAAAAACAAATCACTGTAGATATTTGAAAATTTCACTGAGTGTTAATATTAGCATTTTCTATATACGATATAATTTTTAAAATAATTTGATTTTTTTTGAGCCGTTTATGGACATTGTCAGTTTTCAATTGTTTAGTTTTGTTTTCTATAAATATCAATAAAGTTTTATCTTTTGGGCCAAAAAGTGTAAAAATGTAATACAAGGCTCCTGATATATTGTTAAAATAGAAGTTGAAAAATATAAAAAATACATAGGCACAATTATTTATTATAAGCATTTAAAGATCGAATTTTTATAAAGTTTATAAAAGTTAAAACTGAATAATTATTTTGTAGTTAAAAATTGATAAAATGTTTAACTTTTATATCTAAGGGTTGAAAATTTAAAACAAGATTTCACGTAAGTAGTTAATTCTGTTACCGAAAAAATCTAAAAAATACAGAAAAACAGTTTATTTTTATAGTCATTTTAAGTTCAAATTTGGACGAAATTAATATTTTAGTTATTTTGTTGTGATTGTATAATATTGTTCGTGGCTACTTGAAACCTAAAGTATACTATTATATTATATCTATGATAGTACCAGGGTTTGTTGTTGATGTATAATACTTTATAAGTACCTATTGTATATAGTAATATGATTAATTTAGAATTTATTATAGATACCTACCTATTATAGGTCAATATTTTTTTTAATACCATAGATAAGTACATAATATGTTTATATGTCTTATACCTAGACTGACATATCGTCTCCGCTCAGAATCGTTTTTCTTATACAATGATATTATATCATTGAATTCAAAATTAATACCATCCATTATACAGTGACCCACTTGTAACCTACTGTACAGCAAAGCGACATCCATTTGCCTATCTTTTTTATCATGCAATAATTGGGAGTCGAAAACCATGTTAGAGTGTCTAGCAAGTTTGTCATTTCAAGTCAAAATCGATTAACTTTTAAGTTAGTCACCTAGGTGGGTAATCCAACTTCGTCGTAGATGTAGTCTAGTAGGTTATAATGATTTGTATTATGGACGGTTGTTAAGGATTTGTGATAATGATTAGTGATTGGGTTTGGCACCTTTGGCGGCTTTGGGACAATGTACATTTTAAAATCGTGTTGGAGTACCTATCAAGTCAGTCACCCCAAGTGAAAATCGATTGAGTACGTTCAATTAAGTCTTCTAGTTAGGGACTCCGAGGCGTATTAGGTATGTATTGCAGACACGACGGTAAGTAAAATTAGTGTTTGGTGGAACACCAAATGTTACAGAAACAGTTTAAATGTTAAAGCCATAACATTATATGGATCGTACGCGGTCACTCGCTGCATTGTAATGATGTCTACATCATTGCGCCTACACAGCTTAATGATTCAATATCATCATAATAATATTAAATATGTTATTACCAAAAACCACAATAAATACCTGTACCCATGTACCCTGATATTATTCAAAATTTACAAAAATTATTAACAAGTAAAAACCATACATATATATACATGTACATATGTCACTAATCTTCCAAAAACATATTTTGATTGTACCTATGCAAAATAAACAACAACTATTTAATATGGAACAAGAAGGTATCAAAGGTCAATACTATAAGTAGAACCCCCATTTCGATATTCTGTTCATAATAACCAAAACTGCCTCACGCAGTATCACACGCACTGTCTTATTTCGCTACCAAAATTATAAAGCGATTATTAACTTTACGTATTCATTCAAATCTTATAATATCTTGTTGTGAATTATTAACCCGCCGTTGGTCGCGTCTTTTTTTTGTACTCCTTTGTTCTCGTGTCGAGCGATTATCTCACTTATTTTCAATATGTAATGATATAATATTTTAAACTGATATGTCTTAAACCAAAACACATTCATTATGTAATTTGTATCAACAATATTATATTCTGTTATGTTCACATCTAAACTATTTATATTTCACTATTTACATTCTCTTTTATACATAATATTTTAGTAAAATATTTTTATTTTTTTTAATACTATTTTTAGATTAAATGTATCTGATAAGGTATAGCGTAACTACTATGAAATAAACCTATACAAAAAACGGTGGTGAGTAAAATAATCTCGTAATGAGAGAATCTCTCACCTCGTGACCAATGACGGGTTAAAATAATTTATATTCAAACCAAAAATTGTACTTACATAATTTCAAGAAAACTAACATTGTCAAAAATTCTCACTTCAAATGCCATCATCGTTCAAGTCAAGTAAAATTAACCAGGTAAGAAATTATAATAATACATACTCACACAATTTCAACAATAAAATCATCATCAACGATAAGTTAATAAAGACACGCAGACTCAGGTGCATCACCATAACCCTCGTTCATAAATCTATACTCACGATCCCAATTAATCGTAATAATTATGTGCTTTAATTTATAATAAGAGATAGGATAAAGAAAGTAGATATTCAAAATCCCTGTAATTATTATTTATTAAAATAGCTAAATACACTATCTCAGTTAATATATTATTATAATGTGAAGTTTTATCAATAGCAACGCGCATGCTTATTTTTAATTCATCACAGCATAGACGTTAAAAAAATTAATGTATAATGTCGTGTCATACCGAAGGACTGTGAATATGTATAGATATTGTTCACATAATTGCCGAAGGGAAAAATGATTATGTGTTATATTAGTGTTTTATGCTCAAACACTCAGTCCTGTAAAGAATACTTTTAAAAAGTACTTGAGTAAATACTCAAATACATTTGTTTTTAAGTATTTAAGATACTACTCAAATACTTTGAAAAAGTATTTGGAATATTTTTCAAATACGTTTGGTTTTTAAAGTGGGTTTCTAATTATTGTAATATAAACACATAGGTAGTAGGTATTTTAATAGTTATCTAATAGTTTTAAAGGCAATATTGTTATTCAAAATTCAATAACTTTTTTTAGAAATCTGGTTTTCACAAACCTTTGGGCTTCGGCCAACACAGAAATACAGAATATTAAATAAAACTCTATTATTGTAGTTGACAAAAATATTTTTCCAACCAATTATTTCGAATAAAAATAAAATGTTCGAAATAAAAAACCAAAGTATTCAATACCAAAAAGTATTTAATACAAAAAAAGTATTTAAAATACCATTCAAAATACTTCATGCTAAAAGTATTTAAAAAGTTATTCAATACTTAAAAAAGTATTTGAATACTTTTACTCAAATACTCTTACTTAAATACTTTACAGAACTGCAAACACTTTTTAATACTTATATAATACATTTAATTACATCTTAAAGAGCAACACACTATTACACTAATGTTTATCTGTTTGGTGTCAAGTCTTAATAAATTTAAATACCAACCTATTAAACGACAATAAATATTTATTATTCTTTAAATTTCTTTAGTAACTAATAACTATTATATTATGTACATAAAACATGTTTCATTATAATGAACTGTTTCTCAACAACATAAAAAATAAAAACTACGTGCCAATAATCCGTTATGATTGTTTTAAGCACAGCCAATTTTCACCGATAGTAAATCTTTTTTTGGGTAAGATTATAATAGTTAGGTATGGATACATTAATATATCTATTGACCTTATTCCTTCCTTTTAGTCCTTCTTGTAGTCAATGCTTTGGTAGTTCATAATATCGGAGATGGTATGCGGCACCAATTTAATAATAAATTATCAACACCAATAGGGTACGTTTAAGTACACATAAACATTAATAACTATTATTAATAATTTTGTATTTGCACAAGTTATCTTATAATAATATTTTGTAATTTAATACCCACTGGTATTGTAAGTAAATTAGTAATGTTACATGGATAGTAAAATAAAAACTTAGGTATTTTAGGTCATTGTGTTTTATTAAATTGTATTTTTTTGTGTTTTTTTCCAGATTCTGTGCTGATATGAGAAAAATTCTCTATTTATGAAATTCGTATCACTCTTTATATAGGTATTGTTGTGGAATGGCAAGTTACTTGACTAGTAGTAACTTGTTACAATTAAGGCTGGACATTATCGTTTTTTTTCGTAAATTCAACTTCTAACATAACACTTTAATTAGTTTTCAATAATAATACGTAGTAACTCATCAGTTAACTAATTTTGTAGTCACACTAATTTGATGTTTTGCTAATGTAGCTCCCATAATATATTGTATGGGTTTATAATTATAATAATCGGAAATAGGTTTATTTATGAACTAGAAGGTTATATTCAGTGGCGGTTCGTGGGTGCTTGTGTTTGGGGTACGACTTTAAATATAACTAGCCGACCCATCACAGCTTCGCCCGTGACTGGTTGTTTATTTTGCCTTTGAACGATGATAATATGTATAATTTTTTATTGAAATTTTTTCGTTTAATGTGATCTGCAAGTAAATATAAAAATGGTCATTAAAAACCTGTTGACATTTTTCTAGCGGTATTAATCTTATATATTGTTATAGCAGAACCCATGAACTTCATTACCCGTAAAAAATCGCAAATCTTAAAAAAAATATGATTGTTCAACTACTATTTTGGTTGTAACATACTACAGTAAGTGCAACTCGGCCACCCTGGTAGGTAATGTTCAATAATTCGATTTGATGCAAGCTTGTACCTGATCTGCCCAATAATAACCAATGGCAACGGAAAATAAATCAACACTAATTTCTACTATTAACTGTGATCAAAGACAACTATCAATAAACCTCCAATATGATCCTCAATGTCCCTGTTTGAGCACCTCTTTAAAATTCTTTCTTATTGCACGGTAAAAATATAGAATAACCACTATTTCAAATTTCAAGTTCGTATGTTGAGTAGTTTTTGAGATACAGCGATCAGTGACTCAGTGGTACCTACCTAGTTTAGGTATATAATATATATAGATTCCCTTCTCTCTCCCCTCCGAAAAAAATGAAATATCGGGGATGTTGTGACACTCAGGAAGGTATTTGGAACACTCTGTGAAAAAAAATTGGAAAAAAATTAATAGTGTAGTCACAAAAGGCTTGTTCTTTTACGTATAAAGGATTAGATTAGCTTAGGTTTTTAATATTTCATTAACTTTATACTCATTTTTTATTAACAAAAGTTGTACTAAAGCATTCAGCAGACTGTCAGGTAAAACAGTAAAAAATTTCAGGCAAATTCGTTCAGTAGTTTTCTTGGATAGCGCGGTCGTAGAAAACCCCTTACAATTATTATAAATAATAATACAAATCAACAAACATGCCCGATTAACCAATAGCAACTATTATAATACACTATTATTATTTTAATCTGCAACAATAAACTAAATTTTTTATTTTATAGTTTTTTTTTCTGGACAGATGGCGCCACTGCTTTATTTTTGACATCCATATTTCCTACTTTTCTGGTGGATTTTTATAAACAAAAGTAGTACTATGACCTCCAGCAGACTGTCAAGTATAACAGTAAAAAATTTCAGCCAAATCGGTTCAGTAGTTTTCTCGGTTAGCGCGGTCCAAGAAAACCCTTACCATTTTATATAATAGTATAGATAGTGGGTCATAGGTACAACAAATCGTTTAAATATACGAAAATATACATCTTCCTAGTCGCAGGTCGCAGTAGAGAATGGAAATTAAAATAATAATAATAGCGATTAGCAAAATAAATTACCCAATATAGTAATGTATAATTAATATTTTACTGTATGGACGACGCTGCCGGTCGTCCTAACTCTTTCTTCATTCAATTAATTTTAGAAGGGGGTGTGATCGTTCCGTCGTCTAAGCCACGATCCACCACTGGTTATACTAATATAATATACTATACAATACTAAGCTACATATAGCTTGTCAAAGTGTTGAATGCACTTTATCTGGATTTATAACAACGTACATAAAATATAAATTTATGTACATTTCCATATAAAATTACTGTCCCACTCTGACATATTAATTTAAAATCTCACAACAATTACGGTATCAGATTAGACTTGATAACCCAGCTCGGTGTTTAAATCGACGTTGGTTCCATAATCTCTTCTTAAAAATAAACTAACCAAAATTGATCACAAATGTAACAAAATTGCATAACGTTGGGACATGTAACTGATTACTGCCCAAACCTAGACACTTTCAATTATATAATATTCACAATATAATAATTGGATGTAGATATTATTAAAGATATCATATATCTTATTACTCTTTTTCATACAAAGTTATATATTATACCTACAACGTAATTGAACTTACTATATTCGAGCGTTACCATGGTTGTAGCAGTATACCTATACATGGTAACACGGTGTACACGTCCGAATAATTAAATCCGTACAATTAGAAATTACCGGTTGAGCCTATGTATAATGTAGATATAATTATTATACATATAAAATATACATCCTTTACTCTTTGTGTAAAATGTAAATTATACGTAGACGTGACAATTCGATGTAACACGTTTTAAATCGACACGAGTTCGAATTTATTGTGGTACCTACCTATACTTTGTATTAAATATTTTATTTTTTGTTTCTTTGTTTGGTTATCTACGAATTTCAAAAAAATTCAAAACATATTTTCCATATAATACAAGGTCAAATATCCAGCATTATACGATGAAAACTATATTGAAATAATTTAAAACGACGTTATTATGTGCTTAAATCCATGATATTCTTAAGTGTAATGTTTACCTTTATATAATAAATAAATAATAATGACATTTAATTTAAGTAAATTCGATTTACTTTCGATAAAAATATTTATTCAATTGGTATTATTATTTATATCCATTAATTACATTTCGATTTTTCTATAGACCTTTTGAGGAACGCATGTACTCCTTTCTGCCTAAAATTAAAGATGATAGCGGTATTGCAATATTGTTGATTACTTAATGAGTGCTATGAATAACTGTTATGATATTGGCTGTAATAATTAATCTAATCAATGAATGTATAATAATTAATGTAATCAATGAATGTATAATAACAAAGTCAAACGTTTAATTTGACAACAAGACCAGTTTATTTACAGACGTCTGCAGGGCTTGAAACCGTTATCGAAATTATCGGTTACCGCTTTTAATCAAAATTACTTGCTGGCTGTTGCAAGTCCTTGCATGCGTCATCTCAAGCACTTTCTCATTGTTGCCAGTCTTTGCTCATTATTGCAATCATTATTACTCCCCATGCAATGATTAGTTTAATAACGAATGATTAATTATAGGTCTTTTCCAAAAGTTGATGTTTTTATAATAATTTGTATCACAGTCGTAAAAAGGAAACAATATTTTTTAATTAAAAAAAAATTAATTTAATTTAATATTTTTTTTAAAAATGATACCTAGTTCTAATTCCACCAATTTTGGATTTTGAATACAAGTTGATAAATAAAAATTACTTGAAAAAAATCAATCAACCCAAGAATAATATTCAAAATAGGGGTTACCATTAAAAAAAAATGAAGTTTTATTGAGCATGCACAAAATATACGATTTAATTCATACGATCTATTAGTCTTGTTGAATGTCCCACAAACAGAATTGAAAAATATTTACAGGGTAATGAGTGATAAAGTGTTCCCTGTTTCTGTGAACCACGGACTACTACACTGGACTGGAAACAAGACGTTTTTTTGTAAAAGTGTGATAATTTTTTACTTTTCACAATGGCTAAAAATTAAAAATCATTCTATTTCATTACACGCATTATGGTGTCGAGTTTAACAAAAAAAGACTTTATACATGTAATTACTGCAAATGGAAAACCGTAGTTAATGTAACCAGAATGTATGACCACATATAAAATAAATGTACTAAATGCCCAAATATGGTAAAAAATACATCAAGTGGTATATACGGTATAGTTGAATCACTTGAATCTAATGAAAATGTTGAATTCGACAAGCCTGATACTCAATCAAACAAAAACAAGCAAAAGACTCAGGAACAAAAAAAAGTTATTCGTCAACGTAATATGACAAACTTTGTCTTCACCTGTGGTATTTGTGTCCAAAGGAGTACAAAGCAATAAATCTTTTTCGATAGATGTTTCAAAAATATACCTCACGAAAACAAGCAGTATTGAAAGTCCAGCAACGTCAGTACTTTCGTTAAGTTGAATAGCAAACATCTTACAACTTTTCAACCCGTTTATTAGTTGATCTTCAATATGGTCCAATATTTTATGTATCCGATCAGATATAGTGTTGTTGGAGCATTGAACAGTTGCAATTTTCTTAGCAGCATCTTCTCCAATCATGCAGCGAACTATTTCAGTCATACATGGTTTAATTAGAGACTCAGCAATTGTATGTGGTCAATGGAACAGTTCCATTCTTCTCACTAAAAATATTAATAGTATGTATATTTTAAAATCTAATTAATTATAAGTTTTTAAAAATAAATATTTGTGATAATTAAATAATAAATGTTTGTTATTTAAATAAATAAAATTTTTATTTATAATTATTTTTTAACTAATTGTAATAAACAATAATCATTAACAATATCATTAAAATATTTTTTGTATTACTGTTTTTTTTTTTAGAAAAAATGGGGTTGAGTTGGAAGTAAAGAGATTAGGGTTCCACAAAACACAAACTATTTCCTAAGATCGATTGTAGTTAAACGAGAAAAAAGTGCAAAATAATCAGTCCGTTCCGGTATCGAACTCTATGTACGAAGAACCATCGTAAAACCTACCTACATAACTGGGAAACGCCTTAACCTACCTAACCACGACTGCCTACTGGAATTAAAGTGTATAATTGTTATATTTAGGTAATAACATTTTCACAATATTAAGGTTAGTGATGATAGATTAAGGACTAAGCAGCAGGGACAGGGGAGTATTATTATAAACGAAAAGTTAGATTGTAAAACAAAGTACTTCTGTACAAATTAAAAAATGTATTATTATGTGAAAATAACATACATTTAAGTACATTACTTATCTAAAATGTTTATTTTAGATAGGTACAACACTTACGTCAAAATAGTATTGTCTCTTACAACATGTCAGCATAAATATTAAATACCTACCTACTATAAATACAAATGATATTACGTAGATATGGTACGTATCTATCTATGTGTCTCAAATAGGTACATTTCTCAGAAGAAAGAAAATTAGAGATCTATTTTATGTCAAAAAAGTACTTAACATGTATACCTATATAGTATACTTTAATAACTGTATTTGTAGTCACCACCTTAAAAACATGAAATCCATAACATAGAAAATTTAGGTACCTACCTACGTACGTCCAGCATAATCCATTTAAACTAAGAAACAAATAGGTATTTCAAGCGCAGATACTGCTAGAGGTCACCTATTTTTTGATAACATACCCTCCAATGGCCTAAACATGACACAAATATGAAATATTGCATATATTTTTCAATGCACAATATATTATTATTTATTAATTAGGTAGCTCATGAAATAATAAACCATAATATAATAGGTTAAGATAAAAATGTACAAAAAAATACTCTCAAGTTTCAATAATATATAATATATTTATTTTATTGTATGTAGGATGTAGGTAGCATAATATTATGTACCTATTTATTATAACCATAACATTTACAATGTAGAAGACAAAACAATTTAAATATTAATACCAACAGACAACAATTTAATAAGATAGATATCATAGTATATTATTACAATAAAAAAAACTAAATACTAATATACAAATATAAGAAGTATAGATATTTAGGTAAGTAATAACTAATAGATATTTACTTACCTAATTTTAATATCAGCACATTAATATAAATTTTACTTTTTATTTATTTTCACATGTTTATTGCATGGCATAATGTTATCATAATTGCTAAATTATTACCTACACTAACACATAAAAATGTATGCATTAAATTTTTTTCATTTACACAATATATATCTGATATTTCATCAGTTTTAATTTTGTACATGCCAATAATTACGGAAGAAATAACAGGTCCATTCCAAAATTCCTTACAATTTAGGTATTTTTTAACAAAAAATTTTACAGAATTGTCTTTAGACTTTACAATATTAACCATTGAGACTAACGCGTTATCATCTAACATGAAGTATTTATCCTTTTCTTTTAATGTATAGTTGTATTTGATCTTATTAAACTATATTTTCCATAAACTCTATCAGATAATTCTAAAACTGATAGTGAATGTTGATGGATTTCTTTGCTTAAATGGGGCAACTGGGGGTAGAGATCGAACATAGAGTTATCAGTTTTTTGCTTTTCTACAATTCTATTTAATATTTCCTGTAATGGAATATTTTGTAGACTTTAAAGATTTCTTTATGTATTGTAGATAATTCTCATACCTAAATGCACTGAAACTATCAAGTGGTCCATGTATCATTGAAAACATAGGTAGGTGTATCAAACTATGACAATTGTAAGATATAAATGTTGACCGTATAAGGTAGCATAATCAGTAACAATTTTTTTCAGTAATTGAGAAGCTATATCATTGAGCGTCTGACAAGTTTCAGCACATGCTAAAATACGAACAGCAAATACTAAAAGCATAAAATGATTATAAAAAGCTTTCTTTAATTTACCTTGCAAGACAAGTGCACCAGTGTACATGACAAAGTTTCTCAATTCTGTTGCTTTAAAACACTCAATGTCGTCAATAGACCTTGGCAACCCAACAAATTCAGAAGGCATGTACGTTTTTAGTTTTATTAATTCATTGTTAATTTGCTTTTTTTTTTCGTCAGCTAATCTAATGTCTTTTTTGCTCCTAACCCAAAATTCTATCAATCTTTTTGTTACTCCAAGGCAAACATCATGCATATAGTCAAGGCATACTACTTCAGTTATATTAATTGGTAAATTCAGTAATGGACTATCCTCCTTATGATAGTCATCATCAAATTGTTTGCGAAAAGATTTATCAGTTCTTAATTTTAACTCCGTTCCAAGAAAAGATATACGATGTTGTAAATAGCTTCCTTTCTCCATACATGATGTGCACCCAAAATAAGCATTATGACTCTTTACATTTAAAAGAAAGGATTTTGCAGGGGCATCACAAACTATATTTGATATCTCTACATTTAACAATTTTCCACATACTGTATGTATTTACAGTACTTTTAAAATATTCGAAACAAATGGATTAAAAAATTCTTCAACCGATTGAGGCTTTTGGTAACCGTGAAAAATACCAATAAGAAAAACATTAGTATGCAATTCCTTAAAATTTAAAATAGAAACTAAAATTGGCCATATTTGACTTTTGGAACTTTTTACTAAAGGTAAACCATCAATATTAATCCCTATTTTTAAATTTTTGTGAAATATGCCTACATTATTATGATATAACTCTAAAACTGGTATTAACATATTTTCAAAGCCTAAATGAATGTAAGTACCATTAGTCATATTACAAATGTCATGTGTTTTAGGTGTTCTCATTAGAACATAATAGCAGCTTGTCTGCCTTACATAAATACGCGAAAAACGACAGTGAAAATGCAACAGAAGCATCATTTATTTTGAGTTACAGCATTGCTCGTGCTGGTAAACCACATACAATTGCTGAGTCTCTAATTAAACCATGTATGACTGAAATAGTTCGCTGCATGATTGGAGAAGAGGCTGCTAAGAAAATGTCAACTGTTCAATGCTCCAACAACACTATATCTGATCGGATACATAAAATATCGGACCATATTGAAGATCAACTAATAAACAGGTTGAAAAGTTGTAAGATGTTTGCTATTCAACTTGACGAAAGATTTGACTCCTTATTCTCTTCAGAAAACCAATGCCACATGAAAAAGCTCGAAACTCTTCACAACTCGAGCATGCAGCTAACAATAGGGGCTTTCCGATCCAGGGGGCCAATTCAAAAATCAATCGAAAAGGGTTTTCGATCGAAATTTGGTTGAAAGCGGATATATTTACAAATAATTCAAAAATCCATGTTCTCAAACTGTTTTCGATCGGCGTTTTGACCGTAGTATTCGATTTCCCGTTTCGACTACTATTAACCAATCGTAAACTTGTTTTTGACTGATAATACGTCACAACAGGTACTATAATTTACAATAAAATAATTTTATAATTTTTTTGGTGGTGTGGTATTTTTAAAGTCGCTACCTAAAGTATGTAAAAACGATTTACATGTACTATTTACAACGGTATTAACCTATTTCATAATTTTTATATTTTGTTGTTTGCTTTTTTATAGTATTTAGGTACCTACTACCTAGTATGTAAAATTAAACACTATAGCTATTGATGCAGTATTATTAATTGGTTTAATATTACCTTTATTTGCAATAATTTTGTTCACTAAAATTTAAAACTAATTAGGTAGAGACCTACTATAAAATAATAGATAGATAACGAGTATTTCTTTACTTTTTTCTACTTTGATAGTTCTATTATCGCACCAACTATATTTTAATTTATTTTATTGCCTATTTGCAGTGCCAAATTTAGTGAGAGGAGGAAGGTATTGGCTGCAACTGTCCCGGGTACCAGTATTTTTGTGGTCAGAATTTTGTTTCCTTGTGAATTATTAACAATTTTAAAATTTAAATTATTTCAATAGTATAGATAATATAATATAATATTATATAATACTAATAAATTATGCTGTTTAAAATTAAAAGTACTAATGTATTTATAGCACTATATAGCTATTTGCGTTTTAATATGTACCTAGTAATGATAGATCCTTAAGAGGGCGCATTAGTGATCAAAATATGGCATAAAAACATGGTTACGTAATTCAAGTAATACAGTTTATTGAAGTGGTTTGCAGTAAAAATACATATTATAAAAATTATAGAGGATAATTTTTTTAGTAATCGCATTTTTGCTCTGGGGCGTAAAATGCCTAAATACAACACTGCTCATTTGTGTCTATAAGTCCTTACAATGTTTATAAGTAAACGATGCGCTAAACCTGCCTTTAGTAGCTCTGAATATTTTTGCATAAATAATGTAACTGATTTCCCCTTAAATTTTTTTGAGGATTCATAGTTACTAATTATGAATGTACTCGATGTTGAATGTAGTAACTATTAATATTATTAAACATTTAAAACTAGCTACTAACAATAAACTAATAAGTGAAAACTTGTAATATTAAAATATAGCTGATAAAATGTTTTATTTCATGAAATAACAACTGTTTTTAGTGATAAGTGAATCGATAATCGAAAAACCAATCGAAAATAATATTTACGATTTACAATATTCGATCACTGTCCGAGAATACACTCGATCGACAACCAGCAATTGAATAGACTTTTTTGATCGAAAAGAGCTATTCGACCGATCTTTTCGATTGATTTGAGAATAGCTCTTCAGCCCTATTGAAATTGACAGCATATGAAATATAGCAGGAATACCATGTCTATCATTGAGATAGGCAGACCAGAAATCCCTACTGGCAGCTAGAATCTACAGAACTCCACAAGGAATCTCCACATCTCCCAAAAATATGTTTTGAAATCTATAGAAGATCAATGATGTAACTCATATCCAGAGTTTAATAGGAAGGTTAGTGATAAATAAAGATGGGAGTTGCTACAAACCAATCATTAGATTGAATACTACACACACTAAATTATACCCTCAGTTATCAGAAATCAGCCACCATGGTCTATCTTTCTAGATATTAATCTCAAATTACATCATCTTCCAAAAAAAGATCCAAATCCTAAATTAAATAAATACTATTTCAATGAAATCATAGCCCAAGCCTTACCACACATGCAGATACACCGAGGCTTCCATAATTGGTCAACAAGTAGGAGTAGCTATTATATGCAGAGACACTAAAATCAACTTATACTGTCCGATAAATGCTCAATTTTCACAGTCTTAGCTATACTGAAAGCAGTTAAATATTTCAACCAATTTGTAGACGACGAACGTTGTGTAATACTAAGTGATTCACTAAGCACAATAACAAGTTATAAAAACAAAGTCAATCGTTCCGATATAGCAAGGAATATTCAAAACTCCTAACACATTGCATGACCTGCCAGTAAACACATATCCTTTATGTGGATTCCCAGTTACAACAATATAGCAGGCAACGAAAAATCTGATGAGGTCGCAAAACTTTCACACAACTCACCTAAAGTCATCACTACTTGCTCTTACACTAATACAAAAAAATTCATAAGAAAAAATTATTTAGCTCTTCTAAGCTAAACTTATGTAAATTATTTCAATTTAAAGTATTAATGTATATTTTTACTAAACTTTAGAGGACCATAGTTAATAAACTAGTGAATCAAAGTTTTCATAAAAAAAAGCATTACCGAAATCCATTAAAAAATATATTAATTACCGTTTGAAAAAATAATGTTGATTTTGCTATTGGTACACCTGTATGTTTAAAAATTTTGAAATTGTTACAAAAAAAATTGCCTGTTAAAATAAAGAAACACGTTTTTTTTCGTTTCAACGAAATTCTATGTTATGGATCCACAATCGTTAAAAACCTCCGCGTGCAATGACATAAGATACATAAGATTAGAGTAAATCGGAATGCACACATTATAAATTATAATATTATGTTTAACATATTGCACACCTATTATAATATATATTGTACTGCTTTGTTTTTATTTTACGTTCATTAAATAAATACACCATGGCTTTTAAAAACAAAAATTGTTTCCTCAACGACTGCAATATTGGTAGCTAATTAATGTTGACACTATACAAGTATACCTACGATCCACGAATGACGAGTGCGCGTTGATTTTAATATAATAATATTAGAATTATTATTGTCGTTGTTTTATATCTACAAAAACTCCTCCGTCTAGTTACACATGATTATATCAATAATGGATTCACCTACATGATACCTATAATATGATAATACGATATACATCGAATACTATATGCTTCATTGATATAGCGTGTAAATGTGTAATATTTTATAACTAGACATTCAGACGGAGCTACTAAAGAGTGTGCGCATTACAATATGCAAAATTATATCATATTGTAACTAATAGTATAGCGACCTTCTATTATGTTCGTATAATAATGATGGCGACGATGTTAATAATAATAATATAATAAATGAGTTTGTCAGTTGATAAAAGTCAACTTTCCGGCTGGAGGATTTGACACTTTGTGGCTGCGGTGGCGCACGTCTCGCGATTTAAAAACCAACCGGAGGAAGCCGAAAAATAAAAGACCATTATGCGCGGGCACGTAGCCAAGATTTTCTTGAGGGGGGTGCTTTCATGCGTTTTAAAACCCCAAACACACACGTGCGTAAACACGCACACGACCACGCACATCCACTCACACGCACAAAACTATTTGACCTCGCTTTTCTTTGGTAAACTCCAATAATGAGTGTATAGTGTATACACAGGATGACTTTAGAGTGATGTTTGTTATGGAGGGATTGTAGAAGAAGGTAGGTATGGAGATTGAAACTAACACGTGCGATAAGAAAGCTATGGAAGTTGATTTTCAATTGGACATAAGCGATATGTGTAGGTACGAGTTCACTCTCCATCATTACAATTTGTAATATTTCTTTTTTTTTCCTGAATTTAACATGCAATTGTAATATGTATTTGCATTCTATATATTTTTTAATTTATAATTTGTTTATTTTTCTGTATGCAAGAAATCAAAATTAGTTTATTGGTTTTATGTCTCAAATATCCAACCCTCTCCCGCAAACATACATATTTTAAAGTTTCCTACGTCAATATTTACTATGCATTAGCAAAATCAGTCCTGAAACCGTATAGTTATCCAATAAAATGTAAAATACATTTCTATGTTATATAACTTATACAGATAAGTTATATAACATAAATAACAAGTTACAGCTTTTAATATGAACTTCGGCGTAATTACAGGGATGCACGACGGTGCACTTTGCACCCCCTAATATTATTTACCAGTACGGAGATATGCTTTTCCATTAGCTGAACTCTTGTAATATATATAATATTGTTTCATTGTTTTATTGAATCGTTTTGAAAAAAAGATAACACAACTGCACAAATAACGTTATGTAATAATATATCATACTTGTTATCATACTTGTAAATTTTAACCGAACCGTAATCAAATGCATGCAGTGATGGCCAATCCGTGATACTCGTGCCTAACATGGCACGCAAAAAAAAAGGTCAGTGGTTTGTTAATAATTAGTAATATTATTTTTATTAGAAGATCACTCAATAAATGCATTTCAATTTAAATTGTTTATATACAGAGTATAATATCTAATGTCATTGTACGTGGGTTTTTTTTTTTTAACTATTATGGATCGATGACATAGAATTTCGTTTAAACGAAAAAAACGTGTTTCTTTGTTTTTAACAGGCAATTTGTTTATAACAATTTCAAAATTTTTAAGCACGCAGGTGTACTAATAGCAAAATCAACTTTATTTTTTTAAATGGTAACTACTATATTTTTCAATAGATTCCGATAAAGCTTTTTTTTCTGAAAATATTGATGGTCAAATCATCAATTTTGGTTCATTAGTTTATTGGCCACTAGTTTATTGGCTATGGTCCTTTAAAGTCTAAAGTTTAGTAAAATATGCATTAATACTTTTAATTTAAATAATTGATATAGTTTTAATTTACTAGAGCTAAATAATTTTTTCTTACAACTAACTTTTATAACATGAAATTTGAACCATAAGTTCCCTATATTGGTAGGTATCGCATGCAAAATATGAATTTAGCAATTGAAATTCTTTAAGAATAATTTAATAATCGTGATTTAAATTAAACTATTTGCAAGATATTTAGATAGATAATCAATCTCCATATAGGTTTGTACCTATAACTTAGGTATACTTTCAAATTTCAATATAAGTTAATTACAGACTTCCAATATTATTATAACAAGAATCAAATACCATTAGGTAGGTATCGCCTTAAGTATAAAGAATCCAAATTAATGCTATTGTAAGAAAAGAATGATACGAATTTATGATAGGAAAAGTACGAAATAAAATCTAAATGTCCAAAACTAAAAAAATATGAAAGGTTATGAATCTCGACTCTTTAATTCATACTTTGCATGTGATACCTACCAAAATAAGGAATCTATATGGTTCTAATTTCAAGTTTACCCCACTACAAGAAGAGCAGTACAAAACATTGCACTTTTTTCATTACACAATTTTTTTAACCCCCATACCCAATGCTACTTACCAATTCACTATTTTACTTTAGCCACCTAATAATGAATCCAAATTTATGATATTGTAAGGAAAGTAACTGCGAAGTAATTAATTACTATAAACTATAATAACAAATAAAAATAATAATACTGGTTTTGATGATTGTATGTTAAAATAAAAATAATGAGCTATGTTTTCCAACAATTTTGTTTATGTTTTTTTGGTATGCCATTAGATAACCGATTACCTACTTAAGTGTATAAAAAGATAGTTAAAAGAAAATATTATTTATCCCTTGTAAATTAAACCTATATTGTATATATAGTATATTATATACATAACAAAAACGCTCATTATAAATATTATAATATCATACTGCTCACAAATTAAATGACCACATACAAATCAGACGTCAACGATGCCGAGTCAAAATATGAATGGCTAATTAAGATGACAGCAACTACGGGAGCGGGGCTGTTCGATTATTAGCGAGGTGCCGTTGTTAACGACAATTCTTTTCATTTTCATAATTATTTGTTTTTGGAAACATACATTTTTATCATAATTCAAATTTATTATTTAAAGCGTTACTTGTTTTCTTTACTCTCGTTTTAGATAATCTATCTCACGGTGCGTACGGGGATGTTTGTGGTGTATAACACTTTTGGGAAAGGTAACAAGACACTGTAGTAGTATACTTTCTCGTCCAGTACTCGTTATCGTGGTTAGTCGAGGAAGAGTAAGACTTTGCCTAGGTTAAAGTGATCTCACCCTCGAACATCCAGTACTCGTTATCGTGGTCAGTTGTTCGAGAGTAAAATAACTTTAGAGTTGTATAGTGTAAACCCTGATGTACCTTATTTAATTATCCTTTTGTACAGTACTCGTTATCGTGGACCGTGGTCACCAAAAGGAGAATTTAAATAAGCTCATACATCAGGTGTCAATAACTTACTCGTTGGACGGTTTGGGAGTCGGAAACCGAAATATACCTGTTATATTACACGTCAAGCCTTTGCGTAGTAGCGTATACTAAATCTATACCAATTATTTCAACTATATGTATTAGTGCATATTTTACTAAAATTTAGAGGACCAAAGTTAATAAACTAGCGAACCAAAATTGATGATTTGACCACCAACATTTTCAAAAAAATAAGCATTACCAGAATCTATTAAAAAATATAGTAGTTACCATTTAAAAAAAATAAAGTTAATTTTGCTATTAATACACCTGCGTGTCAAAAAATTTTGAAATTGTTATAAAAAAATTGCCTGTTAAAAACAAAGAAACACGTTTTTTTCATTTCAACGAAATTCTATGTCATCGATGCATATTCATCAAAAACCCCGCGTTCGATAACATAAGATACACCCTGTATATTATATTATATAATATTTTTCATAATTCAACGACAGGCAGAGAAAAACAAATCAATTAATTTTTGGCGCGTAAAGTTAGAAAAATGTAGCACGTTTGTTTTAGATAATATAGGTTAACTAAATTATTGTAATAAAACATAATTTTCAATATTAAATATAATATGTTGATATGCAATCGTTAATGAGTGGGGGTGGGGCTTTAAAAATACTAGGCTGCAGCCCTCAGTTATTTTCTGACTTAGATGCAAATAGAAAAAGTTACTACCTATTAGGGTATACCTATAATGAATAAAAATAAACGAAATTGTTGTCTGTATACTGTATTTAACCCTGTATATACTATATCGTAACTCGTATAAAATGTTTTCAGATTAATTAGTAAATAATTCCGTTTTGATCAAATAACCTATCAAAAAATAACTAAAAATATCGCCTAGTCGATTTCATAAATATTTAAGGTGTAGGTAGGTATACGTGTTTTGTGTATACCAATTTGTGTACCTAATAATAGTATGTTCGTTATGTTGCGTGGTTTATTAATTTTCGGGTTAAAACATTCGTTCACAACGTTTCGGTTGTTTTTCGCTAAATATTTCGTAATTTAAGGGGATTTTGAATAAATTATTTAAAAAAATAAACGTGATTATTGATGGCGACAACCACGGTAGGATTCCTCGTCTGGGTACGACTGTGTACAGCCACACTCTGGCTTACTCTTTTCTGAGTATTCGGGGTAAAAATGTAACCATAATGATTAAGTTTTTTTTTTTTTAATTCAATTTTAACGAACTCGTTGCCGTTATACTGTGAAAACAATCTTCGTCGTTGTAGCTGTCCTTGTCGTGGCCGTCACGCACACGCGTGCATCCCTCTCGTTGCAGTGTCTATATTATACATATATTATATTACTGTGGGTCTGGCTCCGTGTAGAGGTTTTTTTTGTTTGTTCATTTTTTTTTCAGTTTAATTTATTTTGGCCCAAGGGTCCTATTATAATTGTATAATGATGGTATATACATACATATAATATATTAAGTGCACACATACAGACTTGAATGTTTTGAACGTATCCAGCGCCGAGAATTACAGAAGTGTGGAACACGGACCGCATAATATTGCAATTTGCAACGGTGTACGCGAAGTCTGTGCTGAATCATCGTTAAATAATATTTAGTATTATTTTATTTTATAATAATATATATTATTTAATAGTGTACCTACTATATAAATATTTATACCTAAATCCGTATAAATGAGCAATCGGATGTATTTGAAACGGAAATACGTTTAAAACGATGCGATAATACTAAGAATCAAAACGACTGTGAATCACCTCCAAAAAAATAAAATGTTTGTTTTCAGATGATGTATGTTCTATTTTGTAAATACATATTTCACGTGTGTTCTTCTCGTGCTTGTCCTCGAGGCACAACGTACACTGCACTATTATATATATTAATAACATAAAGTATTTATGTGTAGGTTCCTACTGTGTATTTCCTAATTTCTATACGCTCCAATAGAAATACGATTTACTATAAAGGCTCGTCTTTTGATTAAACATTTGTAATTCGCCCCAAGTGTCGTTTGTTATATAATTATTAACTGAACAAATATATTATATAATATACAAAATATAGATATAGTTTTCTGGTAAAATGTTGAGTTGTTGATAACGTTCAAACGGATCAATGCTTCTGTGATATATTTCCATATTTTATTAGAATACTAAATCGTTAAATACTATACATGTATGAAATAAACATAGTTTTTTATAATCATTATTAAATATGTACGTACTATCATAGTAAAAATAAAGTTTATGAGATCCAGCTAATTTTTATTCAGATTGATTATCGAATAATTATATTTGTAAGATATTTACTCTTATTCTTACATTGTATAGAGCTCTATAGACCACTTGGTCTAGTTTAAAATAAGTCATCGTAAATATTATTATCACCGGTGTTAATTAATTTAGTAGGTACTTACAAATTATTATATCAATGATTTACATTCTTAAATGTACATCAACAGACTAGTCCTCAAATACCTTTTTCTATAAACTATAATGATCCGTATCACAAAACGACCTTCCTCTGTTGGATTGTCAGGCTACCGCACAGGTGTTCAAGAATACAAATAGTATTATAGTATACAATCATATTGTTATGGTTGATAAAAAAAAAAATAATAATAATAATACTTTGTTGGTGGACTGTTCTAAGGTTTTCAGAATACGAGTTTCGATGAGATTTGATGATTTTGAAATATCACAATGAAAAAAACTTGATATTTGAAGAACTTTTGTAAAGCCATAAACAATAGTCAATATCGTTATTTTTTAGTGACAATAATTCAGTACAAACGTCTATGAGAGGAACGTGCTTTTATGCTAATTTCGTACATAAAGACACCGATTAGGATTACATACCATGTTTCTAATGAGAGACTTACATCGTTTTTAGGTCATTTACATGTAAATATGTAATAATAAAAATAATCATAATTCTGTAGGAAATATAGGATTGTGTAATTTGGGAACATCTCTATTAGCATTGTTCTGCAATCTAGAAATATAATAAGTTTTACAGTTTTTTTTAAATATTTTAAATATCTTGATAAAAAATAAAACTCACAATCATACAAAATATTAACATCATGTGGTACGGAAAAGAAAAAACTAAGGTCATGGTTGTCACACATTTGATTTTAGAAATATTCACCTTCGAACTGATAGGTGGATATAAGTTTAAACAGGCCTGACTGAACTATCGTTCATGGACGCATATTAATTTATTAATAACATAATGTACGAGTGACAGAGTGAAAATATATTTAAAAATCGATCGACGTTATATTTTATTCACACGTTTTTGGAACAAGTCAATTTACGAATAATTCTCGTCCATCATACTTTTGATATATAAATAATTATTACCTATATCGATTCAATAAGGTGGAAATGTTTCCAAGGGGAGCTAAACTGTTTCGCACCAAACAGGTCCGTGGAGGCTTACCCTCTCTTAGTAACCTTTAGAAACTTTTTTTAATCGATAAACTTCCATCTCAATTATGAAAAAGTGTTTATATACCTAGTTATTATTTGGTACTTAATGTCTTACGAAATATTACAGCAGCTTATATTCTAGACGAATCTTACGCTGTTATTGACACATTTTAGTTTTTTTATATAGTTATAAATTGTCCAATGTCACATCTAATATGAAGATTAGAAACAATTAAACATAAAATGGTAATTTAAAATATTCATCTGTCAAGCAAAAATATACAATAATATAGAAAAGTAGATAACAATTTAACATGTTAAATTTTTTCAATAACTCTTTGTGTTTATCCTTCATATTTCAATAATATTATTATTATTATCTACTTGTTCGTTTATTTTCATAATATGAATAGGTACCTATGTGTAATTATTTGTTTATTCACAATAATATTCTTGATCACGTAATAATTTGATGTGTTTATATCGTGCATGTATCAGTACAAGTGGATGAAAATTCGATGAACGAAATATTGTTCATGACTTAATATTAATCAAAATCAATGTATATACCTAATAATTATCAGTCTGATTTCTAAACAATAAATGTATTAAAAATAAAATATAATACATGTTGTTGAACTTTTGATCATAAAACAATATTGGAAAATACAGTTTAACTTACAATAACCATTTGTCTTATAACAGTTATACAAAGTGGTACAATATTATAGATATTCTCCATATCATGAAATAATTTATATATATAATCATATCATATATTTTTGTCAATATTCACGAACTGGAAATCATGTCTATGAATAGTCTAACTTCACTAAGTGGATGCAACATATTATATGTCTTAAAATCTGGAAGGGGGTAGGTGATTTTTTAACATAATCAATTTTGGTTCGCTTTCGTGCATATGTTCGAATTGTTGAAAAATAATTCATTTTAAGTTTTGCCTATATGTGATATTATTTTCAACATTTTGAAAAACGTTTGCCTGTAAGTTTATTTAAAAAATTTTCAAGAATCGTTTAAAATGTGATGCTTTTATAAAATAATAATTGTATTATTGAAAGACAGTTGGAACTCATAACCTAGGAATTGGTTTTGACACGTCTCATTGTAACATGGAAACTATTGATCATTTATCAAACTTTTATAGAAAACTTAAAGCTATAACTACTCACAATATGTACCGCAAATGTCGTAACCTCTACAAACAGCCTCAGATAAAAAACGAAATATCCACTACTACCTTTAACTTATTTACTATAACATGTAATATGTTAACCTATCTTCAACCGACATAGGTCCTATATACCGTAGAAAGTTCCTCATCTCTCCGCCGATATAGTTTTATAATACGTCAACCGTGGTAAGTTATGGTCGTATCTGGATATATAGGTACCAGATAATAACAATATCGTGGTATAACAGGTCTGTCGCCGATCGGTCGGAAAATAACGTGATCGGAACGTTTGTCGTCCGGAGTTATAAAATACAACCGTCGTCATTTTGAAAACGGTTCCCACCGACTAGGGAAGGTCTCTTTGAACCGATGCGACGAATACGGCCGCCTCGTCCGTGTATTATAATATTATTATATTAGTGGATCGGCGTACCGGTTGTTTGTGGACCAAAGCCGACCAGATACCGTGTTGCATAATGGCGCCACCATGTCCGTTCGGTAAACGTTTAGTGCGGTAGGTACCTATATATAATATCATATAGGTACACGACGTAGCGCGTAACATAAACGCACCCGTAGTAGTAGTAGTAGTTGTTGTCAGTTCCGATTTATTCTAATGGTGTTTTAGTGTAGTGAATAATTAATAGCGACGTCCTACCGGCGACTGGTTTCTTCTCATATATAAAATGTACGCAACCGTACGAATTATTATCATTATAATACATATATAGGTTATGTCGTATATTATCGTCGATAGTCTACGGCGTTATGGTAATTATTATTAAATCGTTGTCGTTCGTCTGAGCGGAATAATATTCTTAGGCGATGACACGTTACTATTATCACTATGTACGGGTGTTCGGTGAGCAGAAAAAAGCGTACCTATTTTCGCGTACATAATAAAAACAAACCAACGTATTTTTTAATGAAACTCATAATTTTTTTAATTCGTGTCCGACGTCGGACCGACCCTTCGAGTGCAACACATGCGGTCGGCCGACTGAAATGTCCATTGTTGTCGACAATACGTAGTATATCATATTAGGTAGGTACCTGTAAGAAAACGATTGCTTCGTTTATATGAATTATGCGTGTGCGTGAGTTCTCGGACGAGGTGGCAAGACGGCGTCCGCTACTCGTAAATAATAATAAGAAAAGGAATAACAACAACAGTGGTAATAATAATAATAATAAAATAATAATAATAAAACACCTCGGTGACAAATGCCTTCTGGCGACGGTTGTTCAAACCGAAATCGATAATTCCCCCAGCGTTTCGAGTTTAACCGTGGTCTCGTATAATACCTATGCAGATTATTATTATTATTATTATTATTCAGCTCGTTTTTCTACACCGTTTGAAGTATCATAATCAAAAAAGTGAACGAGTTCAAAGTTCGTCTAACGAGAGAGAACTGGTGAGGAGGAAAAAAAACGAAAAGGCAAAGAAAAACTAAAATAAAAGTTGTTGTAAATCGAAAATCATAAATTTCATCTGCAAAGTTTTACTTCCATATCCTCCGGGCATTTCCGAACGAAGAGGGTAAGTGCCTGCGACACGATATTCGTATTTCGAGAATACACAGAATCGATTTGGCCGACACTTTAGTCGCACATATGCGAGATATAATATTCTGAGGAATATTTTAGTGTGGGCAAAATTTGTAGGTATACACTTCAAAAGCGTATTCAATCAAACTTACAAATAGGAAATCGTATTAAGTTATTCGCAAAAAAAAAAAATCATGTTTAAGTTGAATACGCTTCACTGTAAATATTAATAACATTACAGAGCCTCGAACATGCCTGAATTATTAATACGTCATACTGTAGCAAAGCTTGCCGTACTAATGATTGGTTTTCAATAACATTTATCATGCTCAATATAAGTTCGACTGTGTGTTTGTTTTCAAAAAGTTGTTGTAACTTTAATAATAAATTATTAATATTCAAATTTTTTTCGATATCAAACTATATTTTAATTTAGTGTACACATCATTAGAATATGAATCATAAATTATAATTAATCTAATTTTTCAATACTAAATCATTAACAAATATTTATCACATTTTATTATTAAAAAGAATATGAATAATGGATACTATTGAACATGTTATCAAATCTCAATTAGAATATATTTTATCAACAGCTTCTATTGATCGCCTCGTAATATTTAGTTAAAATTAAATATTATAATCACTCAAACGATATTTCTTTAATGCATAAATCAACATCAAACAATTATTCTAATTTTGCATCGTGTATTATTTCCTTCTTGTGCAAGTAATATTATTAAGTTATAGCTCCAGGCAAGGCATTTTAAAAAGAACGCATAAAACTTACTTACCTACTGCGTGAAAGTATCCGTGTGAGCAATTAAGTTGACTATCCACAGCGATACCAATTATAGGCTATACTATCCACTGTAGATTGTCGGTCGTTATCAATGATCAAGTGTGTTTAAAAATAATTAATCATTGCGTTTCCTTATGCGTATGAAACTATTAAATTAGTAGAAAATTACAAGATTATAAAGTAATTTAAATAAAAATAAAAATGATTAAATAATAATGGTGGGATGTTCATTAATATGAATTAGATAATTTATGATTATGTATACTATTCGTTATTAATAATGTATTTATAACAATATTCAATAATATATAGGTACTATAGAGTTTTAATTCATAAGTGCAAACTTCAATAAGTTCCAATTGATTGTTTTGATGATTAGCCATATTGTTACATTTAGAATCACTTAAAATAATTTTAATTCTACAATTACCTACATACAAATATATCAGTTTATACCTAGCTTGTAAAAACTTCAAGCAATTGAATTGCATCAGTTTTTGGTCACCTGCTTATAAGTAATGTTCTGCCTTTCGATTATAATAATATATCTCTTGTTTTCGTGTGATTTTGTTCTTAATAATAATATATCTGAACTTGTACTATAATTGTTTATAACATATTTAGTACCTATAAAGGTCTACGATTATTACCATCCTTTTTTCTGACCATAATAATTTATTATTGTGGTGGGAGGGAAGCAAAACCGTAGTATTTTCTATTTAATACGAGTAATCCATAGCAGGTCGACTGAGGTAATAGCTCAAAAATTGTCCAAGAGCCTAAACCTAGATCTCAACAAAATATAATACGTTCCTTTACCATGATATATATATATATATAATATAATTATTTAAAGGCTGGTGACAATCGAACAGTAACTTTAGCAGCCGTTCTGGACAGTCAAACACGTTTCACATTTGACATGGGTCGTGACAAGCATAAAGTTTTTCAGTTTGTCGTTTGTCTGCTGGACAGTATACAATCGTTAAAATGTGTTCCTTTTAGTAGTAATTGATTAATATAAAAGAAAAAATAGAACTTTGATGAATACTTTTTTCAGTCCTACTTAATATAATATTTGCTTTTTGTATAACAAATTGTTAATCAAGTTATTATTTATGTAAGTTGTTACTCAAATGTAAGACTCTTTTTTAATATAAATCACGAGGTCATTATTTATTTTTAATGTTTTATTTACATTTTTATTTATAAGTAAACACTCTTTAATATTAATTGTAGTCGGGTATATCAACAAAAGTACACAATTCAATTACATCATATTACTAGTATAATAGAGATGATAAATATAAATTGCACTTTAAATTTATTAAAATAAAAATAAATCCTTCTCTTTGCGGGTATACTTGGAAAAACTAGGTTGAACTAATAAAATAATATAAAGTAATAATAAATTAATACACTTTAAGAAATATAATTTTACTTACAATATGTACTTAGAATGTGATGCTATTAAATTATGTCAATAGGGTCAACGATTATATTGATTGTGTGAAATTCGTTTTATAATGTCCAGGTAAACGGATGCTATTAACCATAATATATTATATATTTTTACGTTATTACACACAATACAAAAAATGGTAAATTAATTTATACGATATTTTAATACATCATAAATCATAACTTATTTTATACAATTATATTTAATTGTTTTCTGGTGACTTTCAGTTTTGCATTCAAAGTTTAATTCAATATGACAAATATTACACAATCAAGTTTATTAAAAGTGCTTGGAATTAATTTTCTAAAACTTTATGATAAATTAAATGAATACGTTCATATTGTCGGTGCTTGGAAGTAAATAATTTTCTTATTAATTATGTAGAAACAAAAAATCGATAAATCACAACAATATTATTATGATGTATATAAATATGTATTATGGTATACAGTTAAATCAGATATAATGTGTGTTGGTCTATTACACTGGTTATTAATATTGTAAAATCAAAAAGTTTTTATTATTATGTCTGCGATTGTCTCGAGATTATCAATTATACGATTTTTTTTTTTTTTATTATTATTGTTCTACTAATCTACTCGGATTTTATCACTGTTACAGTATTAAGATATAATAATATAATATCATATTTAATTTTCATTCACTGTCACTTATCACACTTTTGCCGCATATTACCGATTCTGTAAAATAGGACAATAATATATCATGTGTTAAATAATATTATTATTCAAGATGAGGTGCACTGTATGTTTTCAGTACATTTCTTGTCACCGGAAAATGCGTACCGAATATCATTTCACTGGATATAATTTATTGAGCATAGCACGACAACCACAGTCGACGCGTTTGTTTCTCCCGTGGCAGACATAGTTTGTTCCGTTTTGACACATATTTTTATCGGCGTGGGACACAATAATAGTTAGCGCTGGTAGCAGTCTCGGGAACAAAACTATAATCGGAAATTGTTTTTATTTTTCCATCAAATCGAATATAATATTTTTTATGTCACTGATACGCCCGTGGGTCGCTTTGGTGTGTGTGAGTGTGTGTGTAAAGTTATTATAGGTATATTATTATTATTATTATTATTATTATTATTATTATTCCGGTACCTGTATGACGAATTGCTTCTATGATTACCGCGCAAGGTTTTACGATGCCACCGACTGTTAGGATTTATGGTTCCACCGCCGTTGGATATAGGCAAATGCGAGGGCAAATGTTTTGGCGACAGCGTTTCAAATATTGCACATAGTCACACGTAATAATATTATTCGCGCGAAATTTATAATAATATAATAAATTGTCCGTGAATGGTATTTGGAAAATCCGAATATATTTATCATAAAATATAATATATTATATTATAATATACATTATATACCTACCACATATATTATATTTAGGTACCTATATAAAAACCACTTTCCATTCTAAATTTCAGTAAACTCAATATTATTTATTTACAATAGGTCCATAGACTGTCTGCGTATATGATATAATAAACAAACGTGAATATATTGTTAATAATATTGTGTCCAAATGAGTTTATTATTATTTTATAATGAACAAAATTGTTTTAATAATTTATATATTACAGGTACACATAATATCTATATTAGCCTGCTTCAGACTAATCTATTTCCATAAATATTTATTAGAAAACCTTCTTTTAAATTCAGTAAGAACAAAATGTTAATACCTATTATTCGCAAATAGCAGGAAAGCCACAATTATGCGTGTCTTACAGTTTTACGTATTTAAAAAAGATACGTGTCTGGGGCTAAAACCCAATTTATTATGTCAGAGTCCTATACTAATTGATCGATGGTAATATATGCTACCCTAAATTTTGCTAAATAACTATTGTACATTATAAGATGTATTGTACTTACTGGTCGCACAGATGAAATGAACTAAACACAAAATTTAAATTCACCACGATAATAGATTGCATATAGCTTTATAAAATAGACAAATACTATTATACTGAAAAAAAAAAATTAGACACGTCGCCGTCTGTCAATCGGTAGAATGTTTCACTGAAATATGTATAATTATTGATCGACTATGTTCAATATTTCAATAATTTCAAAAATACAACCTTCACTGAATTATTATCCTAATTTAAAAATAATAATTACCTACATGAAATTATTGTTTTACTGAGTCTCTGCTCCCCATTCTCATGATATCCGGCTACACGTCATTATAATCTCGTTTAGGTTTCTGGATAATGTATTAATATCTATAAGTAGTTAGCAGTGTTGGGTAAGTTACTTTTAAAAAGTAATTAAGTTACTTTACTCGTTACTCAAATAAAATTGTAGTGAAATTACTTTACTTTTCAAATAGAAAAGTAACTCATTACTTTCTCGTTACAAAAAAAAAATTAATATTTTTTTTTTTTAAATTTCTTGGCAATTATCATTCTGCAGGCAATAATGTAACTTTTTATAAAAATACATTACTTATGCTAAAAAAGTATAATTTTAAAAATGTGTACAAAAAAAAAGAAGATGTACAGTTAATACATATTTACATAACAATACTACAATAGTAATTACTTATGAGTTATGATTATTAAAAAATAGTACTTATTAATTGTAGCTACTTATCAATAGTAATTAATCATTATATAGTTAAGTATAGTATAGTTTTGTATTTGTGTCACAAACTGACAACATAAACCTATACCTATACCTATCTGTAGAGTGTCAACTGATCGACTGACACCAAATAAGAAATAATAGCACTCGATCTTGTATTTGTGTTATTAAATATTAATTATGTTTGTGAAAATAAAATCATAATACATATAGAACACAATTATAACTTATAAAATCATAAAAATAAATAACCGTTTCTTATAAATGCCAAAAGTGAAATGGCTATAATGATTTATAACGGTGTAATGTTTAAATATTTTGATTTTATTGAATTATCAGAAATATTAAAATATAATGTTATATTCTAATGTAAATTCTAAATATATTAATAACCAAGGCTGGGCATTAACGAGTTAAAAATTAAGTTAAAACGTTAAGTTAATTTTAATTAAGTTAATAAACTCGTTACTTTTTTTTCAAATTAACTTTTAACTTAATAAGTTACTTTTTTTTCAAGATTAACGTGTTAACTTCAAGTTAATTTTATTTTAAAAATATCTAAATTAAGTTAATTTTCGTCCGAAGAATAATGCAAATTTTTGAATGTGTTTTTACTTTGATGTATCATTTTAAATTTCCCCAGTAATTTTCTTGGACGTAAAGAAAAACGGAACTTTTCTCCTTTACGGGACACCCCTTTTTTTGGGTTTTTTTTGGGGGGGACTTAGTCATTTTTTGGGTAAAAAAAATGTTGGTGAATTCAGAATTTGGCGCACGAAGTTATTCTCGAAGTTATAGCCAATTGAAGTTTTAACTTTATATAATAACCCTTAAATACCTTGATTTCTCGATACGCTTGCTCGATAATTAAAATCGAAAATATCCCCCTATTTGCTGTGTAAACCACCACTGGGCCACAACTGGGCCCGCTTGAGACGTGACATTTATAAGTTATCAAACTTATTATATACTAACTTTGAAGTGTCATACTTCGAAACTAAGTCTGATCCCAAATTCTGACTACACCATCGTCTTCAGCGTACTTAACTATATAGTATCAAAAAAAAAAAAATGCCAAAAAAAA
>NC_042493.1:74344649-74350389 GCF_005508785.2 Acyrthosiphon pisum
TCTGCGAAGGTACTTATTCAGAGGAATCAAATTAAATAATAACTTTTCTCGTGATTTACCGTGAAATTGGACATGTCAAATGTCGAAACAGTTGAAAACTGAATTGTGGCGAGTTAAAATTAAATATATAAACATATAAGATTGATTGGTAAACATAATAATACCCGCATTATGCATATATTTTTTTTTGGCTATAATAGCTGGTAGGTACCTACTTAAGGCGCCCGGTGCCAATGTGATTTTGTCTTCAAAAACACGGTTTACGGGAATAATGATCCTGCCCTGTAGAGTTAACCGAATTTGATAATTTTTTTTTATTAATAGAGGAGAATATTCTACAGCCCGCATCGAACTCCCTTTCTCGATATTTTCATCTCAAACTTAATTATAAGTCTTTAAAAAAAAGACAATTTTTAGCGTTTTTTATAAATTATTTTATACTTTTATTTAAAATAAAATACAAAATCAGAGATCGATGCGGGCTGTATGAAGTCTTTTTTTTCAGATAAAAAAATAGTCATCAAAATCCGACAATTCTATAAAGCATAAGAGTTATTCCCGTAAATTAATTTTTTTCGATATAATACACCCTATCAACCACCCCTAAATAGTTATCGGGTAGTAGATTAGTGGAGAAGTCTTATAATTGAGGTAGCATCTAAAATATAAAATTGAATTTTCAAATTTTATAGAATTGTGGAAAATTTGGAAAACTGGCACCGGGACCCAATAATAATTCGAAACTGTAACGCGTTATTTCATAGAAATTACTTATCAAAAGTAATTCCATTACATTTTCGTTACTAGGATATAATTCTAATAAAATTACGTAACTCGTTACAAGCAAAGTAACGCCATTACAGTAACGCGTTACTTCCGTTACGTTACTATACCCAACACTGGTAGTTAGTATGTGTACTGTATATGTATCCACTGAGAGTTGTATTCAGCGCTGAACTTCTTATCTAAAAGTAGAATGTCAACAACTAGACCACTACAACGATAAGGTAACATAAAGTCTTTATTTTTTTTAAACCTATTAACAACATAATAAATAATTGCATCACTATATCACACTTGGTTGATTATTAATATTTTGTCCATAAAAAAAAGTATCTATTTCATATTTGATTTTGGATACGTTTTACGTGCAATTTACTTTTATGTTTTTCAAAAAAATTCACAGTAAATATAATCTGTCTTTTTTTGATTTACGATGAAACATATTTTTATAGATTACTTTGAATATCGCATTAATATGAAGGAAAACCATTTTTAAGATTGCCTTCGCTAGTCATAAATTAAGTTTAAATAATATCAGAAAAAGATATATTCATAAAATTGGATATTAAAAACCTATTTAGAAGTGTTTTAAATTCCGGGTGAACTATTAAATTATTAAACTATGGTAGTATTATAGTGAGCCATAAAAAAGGTTCAAATTTGATATCATTCTTCGATATAAAATTATCATATTTTTACTACTATTCAAATTAAATTAAATTAGTTTATAAAACCCTATTTTTACTACGTTTTTAAAATAACGTAAGTAATAACTAGTCGGGACGAAATAAATTTAAAACGTTTTCCTTTAAAACTGATTGTTGAAATAATGGTTTTGAATTATATTCGACAATTGTGCTACAACACTGTGCACACACGTGTGTGTCTTGTCACACATTATGAATTTATGATGTAATATCGTATCATTTCACTACCGTGTGCGTACTACGGGACTTTAACGAAAACGATCGGACCTATATAAACCGGCGACGGGTTCAGCCGTTCGCCATTATCGTTCACACTGCAGCGCCGGACTTACAAACTATATGTGTTATTATACTACCCTTTATCCACATTACCTGGCTGAATACCTATACTTATTTATTATGGTGATTGGATGTGAACTGAAAGTCAAAAAACTCAAGTGGAAAACGGAATCGTTTACGGGACGAACTTTTACCCTGCGTCTGAAATCCCAAACAACTATCGAAAACGACTGCGCACCGACTAACACCTTGGCAGGGTAGAGAGGACGGGAAAAAATTTGAACAGCTACTGCTACAGACCTACCGAACGTGCCTACAAAGTTTACGGAAATATAATGCAATTGAAATATTTATACCGTGCAGTAATAACACTATACTGTACACAACTATAGGATATTATGTTCTATTTATTGTATAGGTCTCGCAGCTTATTATTGTACGCAGGCGCGTGTCTGATATTTTATGTATATTATACGTGACGTGAAAAAAACATGTCCGCGAGAGCTGCATTATTATAACGACGACGGTGGATATAGAAACAGGTGCGAAAAGAACATTCAGCGGAATAACGACGATTGGGTCGAACACATAATATCGGAATGGTGATCAAAGAAAACGGAAAAACGACGATGACGAAGACGACGACGAGGATGATGAGAGTAAAAATAATAATAACAGCGAAAACAACGCCGAAAGTAATGTTTGCGCACGAATAACAGCCGGACTACGAAATCGCAAACGGAACAGTTTGTGTTTGTTTTTTATTTTTTTGTTCACGTTTCCAAAAATATAATAACCTTGAAAAAAAAAATGAAACCGTTTTTTTTTATATCTGTGAATTTGTACTTTTATTTATTTTTCGACTTTAATATTATAGGCACGACAATTCCACGAAATTGTAAGGTATTCGACATTCACAATGCCATCATTACCCGGCACGGTTTTTTTTGTCAAAATATATGTATGTCGGCTGCTCTTAAGAAGACGACGCACCCGCATGTGTTGTCTCCGTCTAACACACGTACGACATGGTAAATTGTTGTTTTGTTAGTTTCAATAGGGTGCTGTTATTTTTGATATTAGAGTATGGATTGACCCGTCATCAAACTTTTAGGCAACAACATTATTTATTTGTGTTCTCCTGTTGGTTTTTTACGATATTTTCAATTTTTAAGTGAGTTATCAGGATGTAAAATATCAATATTTAAAAATACTCATAACTCACTTAAAAATTTTAATATAGTAAAAACCCCACGAGAGAACACAGATAATGTTGTTACCTAAAAATTTGATAATTGGTCAACTCGCTCTAATTTCAAAAATGACAGCACCCTATTGAAATTATCAAATGAAAATTTGCTATGTCATACGTGTGTAAGACGGAGACAACACATGTGGATGCAAGGTCCTTTTAAATCTGTAATATAAGCACTGTATCGAATGGTTTAAGTCCGATACACGTCATAAAACAAGATACAAAAAGTAATAATTTATTGTTATCCAATACAATATAATATCCTGATGCACTATAGTTAGTCAAATAAACTTGGAAATTTCAATATACTTTCTATTATTACTATAGCTATACTTTGTAATTTGTTATGATTGCTGTAAAAAAATTTCTACCTACAAATTATTGATGCAATTAATTTAGTAATTAATTGTGTTATATAATAGGTAGTAACTATAGTTGACGCATAATTTGAGATAGCTCAATAGCTCATCTTCCATCAATAATAAGTAATTTAATGTAGGTACAATTAATATAACTAATAATTCAAAACGTTTAAGCGTATTGTTTGTATTACGTGTTTTATTTTCAAAATAATAACTGTATTAATGAATGATGTCATAAAAAATTAAATATTTATTTTTTAACTCGATAAAAAATAAAAAATAAATGTTTAAGTATATGACAACTATATTAGTGATAGCTTACACAAAGACTTAGTGAAACTAAGATTATCAAATGTGTATTTTCATTTGTTATAATATAATCTACTTTGTTTTTACTATACTATTAACTTGTAGGTACCTATTTGGCTAGTTAAAACATTGTTTTATGAACTGTCTAAAAAATCATATGTTTACCACTTTAACTAATTATAATTACTAAATTACTAAATCCTAGAATTATTATCAAGTAAAAGTGTAAAACTAATAGATTTATGAAGAAATCAGGATTTTACTGTAATATTCTAATTATGGAATTGAATATTATTCGACAAAAAACAGTTTTAACGATTTCAGTTTGCGATTCAATTACACGGTCCTGTTATCAATATTTTTCTACTTTCCTCACCTGCAGTCCATCGAAATATATATTTGTATACGTTATGACCGCGGAGGTCGAAGGTCATTAGTGGATCCATAAAATGCAAATGCCATTGTTGCGAAATGTACTATAGTACGCACTCTTAAAGGTCTCCCTTTGTGCAGAAATCCATTTTTTAACGCAATATTCTAATTAGTCTATTGTTTATGGCGATCGCCAAAGATTTGAATACGATCCATAATATTATTTTTGCTCATTTGTATTCCTTATGAAATTATTAGTCATTCCATTAATGATTTCGTTACAAAACGTTACCTATAGATACGATCGTCTAACATAATTTTACATTTCAACCAGAACTACCATCAACGGATATGTGTTACGATCTTACATAGTATGAGTGTAGTATAATTGGTATAGCATTAGAACTTGCATTTCCTTCCCATTTTCTTATAAATAAAGACTAATGGCTAATGAGTAATCACAAAAAAGACTATTTTTAATAAATAATTATGAAAAACGTTGTAAGTTGTCTAAAATGTCTATAGTACGCTTATTAAGATGTACGATTGCAGTCAAGGATCGTTTAAGTAAATACAATTTGTTAAAATCTCTCATCAATGCAAGAACCTATACATATAAGTTACATATAACTTATATTTTATGGATGTAAAATGTTAATATATAATACTGCAGTGTGTTTGGTAATATTATGTGAGTGCAGGCTAGTACCTATAACGCTATAACTTTACCATAATATACCTAATAATAATGCATTGTACAAGTGTAACGGTCAACGATTTCAACAGTGACATTGAACGTGAGACCGTTACGGGGAGACGCCCGTTAGTGACACCCGTCGCCCGCCAATTTAATGATTCAAATAACCAAGACCAAGTATACCCACGCAGTGGTGGGTGGTGCTAACCTTTTATTTGTCTCGAGGCTATTATATATTTTTATACCATAACCACCCACACTAATCTCCATTCGGATATAATTGAATATTTATAGAAAATAATAATTGGCTTAGGTACTAATAATACTGTCAGATATATACTGTCGATCGTCGCTGTAGTCCAAATTACTGTCAGAGAACTGTGTACCTTTTGACTAGATAACCTTGTAGACATGGTAAAACGATCACTTACTTCATCAGGTACATTACCTATTCACCATACGGAAGAATATTCACATTTTTTTCTACTACCTCATATTAAAGCACAACCTACTCTATATTACTTGCCATCGTCGATTATTGTTTTCGGTAATATTATTGAACGTCGTAATTATTATCAAGTTATTCAAGTGCTGTTCATTAGGTTTTTCCGAGAAACAACATATTATTATGCACTCTTCAACCGTTCATATGTCAGTATAAGGTGAACAATTTATGGCCAATGTAAGAAATATGTGTCTAGTCGTCTAGTAGAATGAAGTATAGCTATTTGTAAAAAAAATTCATGCTGGCCATAAAGCCAAATTAAACACAAAATTCGGGTATAAATATTTAAACGTTTCGAGAGATCGCTTAAATTTTCCCAAATTAATTTATTAAGAAGATTTTTATATTTTATTTATTTGATAACTAATAATTATTATTTGAGTGTGTACAATTTAAAAACAGAATGTTTAATAACGACATTTTTATATTGTAAATTATAGGTACACAAGGGCGTATTAATGGGGGGGGGGG
>NC_042493.1:74350439-74390429 GCF_005508785.2 Acyrthosiphon pisum
CCTCCCCCGAAATTTGTAAGAAAATCTAAAAAATATTTTCATGGTCTATGAAAGTCAATGCAAAATTATTAAATTCCATTTTATAGATTTTAAATTCGTATTATTTTGTTAGCATATCTTATCACTCATGGACAAAAATACCACTGGTGATAGGAAATCATAGATACTAATAAGTAATTATAAACCTTTCGATAACGATCGCCGATCACTATAGAGCTGCACAGTATAATATTATATACACATTATTTTTATAATTTTCATGGCCATAGTCACGCAGATTTAGATAATATTATATCTGTATGTCGTGTGATATAAACACTGTTATCCTGTTATCAGTTTTGTTTGCGAGTTTTAAATTTCCAATCAGTAAACCGGTAACCGTACAAATAATTTTACCAATAATTAATATATTATTATTTAGCGTACTTTTAGTTTACTTGTACTTTGACTACTGACTCCTGAGTTTGTAATTTGTATTATTATAATTTAAAAAATGGACAAATGTATCATTCGAAAAGCGAAGGTAAGTCAATAAAATACACTCTATACTTAATATTATATATTCAATTTACAGAATTAGTTAGTATATTCATAATATTTCAAGTAAGTTATTAGGATATACATATAATTTGTCACAATACTTACAAAAGTCAAATTTAGATCTAGCTACAGCTCTTAAACAAATAGAAACCATAATATTAAAATTTCAAAAAATGAGAGAAAATTGTTCAGCTGTATTTGGTGATATTTACAAAGAAGCAAAAGCAATTGCAACATTATTAAATGTCGAGGAAAAAAAACCACGAATATGTGTTAATCAAAGAAATCGATCAAATATTCCACATTGTTCCACTGAAGAATACTATATGAGAACTATTTGTATCCCCCACTTAGATGATTTAATTTCATCTTTAAATTATCGTTTTATGACTCAAAAAGAAACTATTATTTCGTTACAGTATATTTTACCTTCTCTTTGTATTAATAAATCATTTTTATTTATTCGTGAAGCAGTTGATTTTTATATGGATGATTTGCCAGGTTTTAAAGATACAGTTGAGGCTGAGTATGATTTATGGATATCTAAATGGACCTCAGTAGAACCATCATCAAGACCTTCCACCTCCACAGACGCTTTAATTTCTTGTGATAAAACTCTATATCCCAATCTCTACCAACTGCTGAAAATACTTGCCATACTTCCCGTGTCAACTGCATCAGCTGAACGCAGTTTTTCAACACTGCGAAGATTAAAAACATATTTGAGAAACTCAACTTCAGAGAATCGTCTTGTTGGTTTAGCATTACTAAATATTCATAGAAATATTTGTACAACGGGCGATATGGTTTTAGACAAGTTTGCCAATAGTGGACGAGCTAGACGATTAAAACTTATTATATAGTACCTATACCTAATACCTACATTGTATTTGTGTACATTGTGTTTTAAATCATTAAATATTATTTTTTTGTTTTACTGTATTACTATGTTTATAAATGTTCATCAACCCCTCCCGAAATAAAATTCTGGATACGCGCCTGTAGGTACATAATATTGTACCTACAGAATGTAACAGGAGCACCTTACCTGACCTGAAATAACTTTCTAGTTTGATTTAACCAATATTTAACATTTTTTTTTCTTTTTAATTTATTTAGTAGTGCGTTACACGTAGGTATAATATTACATTTTTTATTTTATACTTGTATCAACAAAGATAATGAGATTTAAAAAATTTAAAAAATAAACTATATGACTTAAATAAGTATTTTTACAATCAAAATTATTCTAAAAACAAGATTTACAAATTGGCTGTTATGATTTAAAAAAAATAAATGTATATCAGATAAACTATTGCATACCAAAAAATGATTTTGCGAGGAGACGTTGTGTCCTCCTACAAATAATCAAATGTAATTATTAGTATAAATATCCAATAGAAACTCAAAAAGCGTCTAAAATCTAGACTCTAAATAGTTTGAAAATATTACGATGTATGGTAAACTTCAAGTGTAAGGTTATTCGTTTTAGAATTAAAACAAAATATCAAAAAACGATAAATTAATTCGTTAATGCTGAATTTAAAATATCGTAAACATTTTAAATTCAAACGCTCGTTAACAATTAATATTTTACTTAAACTTTTTTTTTTGTTAAAGATTTAAACGCAATTGGAGAATTTTCTATTTAAATTTCTAATATTAGCTATGGAAAAAAAATGATTTTATGAATTTCTAACTGAAAAATTATTTATGAATTTTCAGTAAGTACTTTGATGAGTTTTGTAAAAATTTGAACTTTAAATGTATATAAAAAATAATCGCCGTCAAGTAATCTTTAATATTTTTAACTGTTCTTAAAAAAAGTTATGAGTAACCTTGCATTATATTTTTGTGGAGTGAAAAAGTGCAAAACTTTATATTGACAATATTTTTAAAAATTTTACAAAATTCGAAAAAATTGTTAATTCTATTAACAGCTAAAAAGAGTAATATAATATTTCGAAAATGCTACCATATTATATGGAAAATGATAATTTAAATATTTGGCAGAAGTTGCAAGTGTTTAGAGTTACTCCAAAAAAATAAAATCTATAATTTCAAAAATTCCCATTTTCTCTAATTTTAGATTCTGAGCGGAGCGAACATCGCGAATATGTTCCACCCAATTTATCTCAAACCAATCCAACCCATATCCTCATTTAGCAATGAATCATCAAGAATTAGTAAAGTAGGTTTTAGAATTTGCAAGTCATTATTTTCAAGTTCAGGACAAAAATAAAGAAAAAGGATTCAACTTCACGCAGCCCACCTTTTTCACAACCCGCGTTCGAAACTGGTATCAAACATTTTTTATTCAACTAGGGTTTTTTTATTAAATTAAGAATTATTTTATTAATTTATTTATTTAGGCTTTTGTTATTAAATTTGGCCTTTTTTTATTTAACTTTAACAACGTCTAAAATAAATAAAAAATATTCTTAATTGAATAAAAAATGTATTGATTTTACGATGATGTGTGGTTTTTTTTTCAATATTTTGTTTGAGTATATGATAAGTATTCGAAATAATGCTTCGATTTTCTACTTCAGTATCTTGTTTGATGGAAAAGTAAATCTAGTTGACGAGATTAAATTTTAAAAATCCCGGTAGTTTTCAAAAAAGCTGGAAAAAACAAATCTATTTTATTATTTTATTGTAATTTAAAAACAAATAACTGTAGATACTTGAAATTTACACCATAATATGTTTATTTTATCTATTTCTATACTTGATAAAATTTTCAAAATATTATGACTTGTTTTGAACTGTTTATTATTTATATATATATAGTTTATTATTCTAAATAATATGTTAATACAATTTTATTTGTTGAGTAAAAAAGCGTGAAAATTTAATGCAAGATTCCTGATATAATATTGTTACAATAACAGTTGAAAAATATTTGAAATTATATAGGCACTTTATTTTTATAAGCATTTAAAGTTCAAACTTTGAAAAAATTATCAAATTTTAATTTTCATAATTATTTTCTAGTTCAAAATGTATAAAATGTTCAACTTTAATAGCCAAGACTTGAAAATTTAAAAGAAGGTTCCAAGTAAGTAGGTTATTCTATAACCAATAATTCTAAAAATATAAAACACAGTTTTTTTTATAGTTATAGCTCGTTAAAATTTGGAAAAAATTAGATATTTTAATGAAGAATAATGATTTTAGTTTTGTGCTATATTTAAAAAATATTATTCGTGAGTACTTGAAAATTCTAAAGTATATTATTATATACAAATATGATATCAAACAAATAATAATAATTCACCTTAACCGGCTACATTATTAATAACAACAATATAAATATAATATAAAATATTCTAGGCTGAAAAACCGTCTCAGTTCAGAATCGTTTTTCATATACAATGATATTTCCTCATTGAATTCAAATATAACACCATCCATTACAGTCACCCACTTGTAACCTACTGTACAACAGAGTGACTTCCACTTACCCGCTTTTATTTTTTTTCCCCAACACTTTCAAAAACTGCTGATGATTTTCAATTTTTAATTTCTGAATGTACCAAATATATTCACTTTTCTATTAAAAAAGGTTGTGAAGTCGAGAATAGGATCATTTTAAGTACCCCAAATGTTGATGGAAGAAAAAAAAACTTAATATATCAATGTAATACAAATGACATTCATTATTACTCTGAAAATCTAAAAATAAAAATAAAAAAATGTTATATTATGCGTTGAGCGCAAACGCCTGTAAGTAGTATAAAAAAAAAAAAAATGTTTATAATATTATTGTTAGTTTAGAACAAAATTTATTTCATTTGTCATGTCTTCCTGTTACAAGTCTTCCTGTTAAATTATAGGGAATACGAATTTATTTATTCTCCACCTACGCAGTTAAATGTATAAGAGACATTTTACTCGAAGTCTGTCATTATATATATAATGTACATAGGTACATACATAATACGAATAATATATATATATATATGGCAAATGAGAAGTAGGAGGGGTTTGATAAGTTCTAGCATATAATATATGTATATATTTATTTATATAACCTTATTCAAACAGACGCGGTATACATAATGTTATATATATATTATATTATATTCGCGTACACATACGGAGTGTTTAGTAATGAGAGGGTTATTGTGCGATAAAAGTTTAGTGCGAAATCTCGCGTGAAACGTTTCGTACAGTTGGTTTGAAGTTTGGATTTTGAGTTTCGTGTGTGCTCGTGTTATATAGTCGTATGTAAATCGCGGGTCTGAGACGCACCGCGGGGACACTCGTCGAGTCGTGTACTCGTGTAGCTGCCACGCGTATTGATCGGAAGTCCCAGATCGTCGTCTGTTACCACAGCAGAGACCCCGACCGCAATCGCATCGAATTCGGATACTTAATGATAATAATAATATTAATAATTAATAATAATAATATTAATAATAATAATAATTATTATTATTATATTGCTATAGTTGTAGGTGCGCAGCCGAGACGAGTCAACTTTCCACTTTACACTTTTATAATTAAATGCGTTTAAGCTTTCGAATTATACGAAAATTATTATTATGACATAATATGTTATTTTTCATGCATTTATTTTGTCTTTGTTAATGCGGTTTGGCGTGTATATACCTAATAATATTATTATAGTCTTAAGATGTTTGAAATGCATCGTTATTCAACGATATTGCACTTAACCCAGTGCATTTTTACAAATATTTTTAATTTTGTCAATTTTTTCATAACATTACTTCACGTTAAATTTAATAATAATGTATGCGTAAAACAAAAATAAAAATCTTTCGTGCCCTTAATTAAACTGGAGGAAAACTACATTATACGTGACTCTCGTTACCATTGAAAAAGACGATATATGCAAACGTTGTTTTAGATAAAAGTGCCCATGTAGTGTGTAGAAGGGGCAATAAAAAGTTTGTAACTGCAGTCGTAACGAATAATTATATTATTTTACGTGTTTCGAGGGTTTTTCGACTTACAACGGATTTCAGAAAAAAAAAGGTTTACGGCACAAGAATACACGTGTTATCGTGCAGACTCGTTATAAAACGTTCGTAGCCCGGCTGCGTAAAAATCTGTATCTTTCGTAAAACTTGAAACATTTTGACAATTTCCATGCGTGTATAATATTGTATACTTTGAATACACAATAAGAGCACCGACCCCTTGTCTCTCTCGACGTTTATTAATGTCGTACGTGAATAATATACAGCTCGATGGAAGACAATTTTTTCCCCATTTGGGATTACCCGGTAAATGGCATTTTTTTTTTACATAATAGGTATATAGTATAACATTTATAGTCATTTTTAGTCATTCGACTAAATTTCACATCATGTCAATGATCGAATGTGAGCAACTGCTGCAGAATACAATATTTTATCGGCTGAAAAATAAAATAACGTTAAAAATGTTAATCCTTGTAGAAAAAATGTTCTCGTGAATTTGCAGCAATGTAGACGTTTGCGATGGATCATAAAGCTTACATTACTATTGTACACGTCTTCCTAGAAGTCTAGGGAAATCTATTTCAGAAATAATTTTTACGATGGGCGAATTGATGATTGATATAGAATCTATATATGAAAGTCATCTTTTAAAGCGATCTCCGTGAATTTCAATATAACCTACCCCAATATTTGTTATGTATCAATTATGGTGGAGGCGGGGGGAGAGGCAATGTGTCATATTAAAGTGTATAGAATTACAATCAATGAAAGTTTATAATGTAAAAGCCCCACTCAATCAAAATTCAAATGTTCTGGCTGCACCTGAGAAATATTTTAGCAGCGGTAGCCGTGCAATAACCGTGGTTTAAGATAAAAGTGGAAATGGAAAAATTCTTGAGAAATTGGCTTTCAGTAGGTAAAACTTTTCTTAAACTTTTACTGGATGTTTCTGCACCAAACATTAAAAAAAAATTCTGTATGTTTCTCGTTTAAGTTTTCTACCCATAATCTGTTATTGGTTTTCTTTGTATAATAAAGAATCCTGATCTAAAGAACCTATCGCCATTTTCACATACTTCAAAAATTGTTCAACGACAGTAATATTATGATTACGTAGACAAAAATCGACTCCATTTCACTTTCTAATTTTGTTAAAATAATCCAAACAAGAATCTTTAACAATTTTTTTTGTTGCAAGAAAATATAGAAAAAGTAGACTATTAAGAAAATAAATAATTTTTATTATTATATGATATTTATAATTATAAAAAAACTGTGACCATTACAATCACCTTCAATATACCGTTAAATGATTAAACTAATAAAAATATATCAAAATAATACAGCAAATATTATTCAAGAAATATTGTTTAAAATAAACACAAATAACCAATTTAAAACTGCGTTGAGGCAGAACTCTCTCTACTAGTGGATAACCGTGATAGAGACTTGCGTCGGTTCCCTCGGGCCTTGATTATTTATTTGAATTCTTTCCTCTCCGATTATAATTAGGTATCGGAGTCTTGTAATTTTTAGATCGACGACAAACCAATTTTGTTCTGAATTAGGTACTTAATGCATTTATTGTGAAAAACTGCTAAAAATAATATTTTAATATTTTAGAATCACTATTTTATATATATAAAAAATGATATTTAATGTCATGAAAAATATGATTTTAATAAAGTAGGCGAGTAAATTTTATAAGAATTTTAAATAATATAATATTAAAATACCTTATAGGTATGTGTTATACTATTGCACATGTCTAAGATATTTTAAAACAGCGATACATTTATTTATAAAAACCTATTTGTGTTCGAAAAGTTACATCAGATGTTCAATACAATACATTTATCGGTATCGTTCAAAAGTAACACGAATATAATATAAATACACTTAACATTGTTAAAAATAGCATATGGTCAAGGAAAATGTTTTCCGATTTGTTTTTACAATATGTGACTGTAGGTAATGAAAAAGAGTATTAGCACTGTTTTTACAGTTTAAAATAAACTAAAACTGTGATGAATAAACATTATGGCCGTAGTATTTCACTATCTAAAAATGTAATTAATTTACTATTACCATGGGGTCCCAAATAAAATCTCATACTTAATTACTAAAGTAAAAGCTTATTAATAACCTAATATTCTTAGATCAATCACAACTAGTTATTATTTATGTTATAATAAAAAATGAAAAGTCTTAAACGAATCATTTGATACATTTGAAACATGTAATATAGTAATATTATTATAATGTAACACTAACAAAATGAACGTAATTTAAATATCAATCAAAATACATATAAATGTTGAGTGAAAAAAAAAGGTAATAAGCAGTATCGTTTGTTTTTAAGTATAAACAATTATTGTTTTTCAATCTAAAATATATTATGTATTTATATATACAACCCGTTAGTAGTGTACATTATAGAATTATAAAACAATTAAATTATAAGTGACAACAAAGTTTTAAATTTTAAATAAAACATGAATTATTGAAACATAACTGTGAATCTCATAACCAATTAAATATCAATAACTTTGAATGAGATCTAATGACAAAGTTTTTAATATTATGAAAAACTCTTTGGTGGTCAAGGTATTTAAAAATAAGATATTCTCAGAATACTTAGATAGAAGTTACAACATGAATAAACATACTTAATTTATATAAATAATGAATTCGTTGTAAGTGACGGAATAAATAATTCAATATTACACATAGAATAACGAATGGATATAAGTTTATTTACAGGATAGTAGGTACACAATTTACACAAGTAAATAAGCGGTTATAATATGAAATAAGGATTTATTTCTAGAATTGAATCAAATAAATTTAAAATTAAAATGTTCAATAAGCTGGAAAAATTAATGAAATTACGTTCAATGATATTTACTTACGTAGAATAATATACCATGTTTAATTCGTATGCACAGTCGATATAATGTAACCAATTGGCTAATTGAATATTATAAAATCAATTAGCCGGTACATATTATGTTTGCTGAAAATAGTGAGGTAATAACAGAGCTGGTATCCACAGATTATAGTTTATATATACAATTGTATTTATAAACCAATCAAAGTGATACAAAATTCAATACCAGAATAATTGTTGGTCTCTAACCTCGTTATCATATTATGTTTTGGGAATTTATTAAGCTATTGGCATACATTTTAAGTTTTTTTTCCAAGTAAACCCATTTTACGGTACCTAAAGGCATATAGAAGGAATTTTTTCATATTCTATAATATTATAGAATATCGGTGGAATTTACAATCATCCGGGCACGGATTCCGTTATAGCTAACAGTTCTGGGTATTCCCATGAATGAAAGATTATAATATTAGATATAGAATATGGATATACCACCTATATATCTGAGAACAAATGACGTAGTTGCCACGTGGGCACCGTGAACTGGTGGGCAGTATCGATGAGCCGTGTGGCGTCGGTTAGCCGCACACTGATTATTATTTATTATACTAATACATAATATATTACATACATTATGTATATTGTATATAAATATTTATATATATATATATATAGAGTATATTGTATACATATAAATGTTTTTTTTTAAGTACCTTTATTGTATAGTGATTGATTACGACGTTGCGTTCATACGCGCGAGCGGACTGCAAAGTCATCTCGGTCGGGGGCTGCGAAACAAGAGACGCAGAGAAGAGAGTGGAAAACATGGGGAAAAAGTACGGCGAATAAAAACGATGGCATGGGGTGCATATGCGTATCATACTGCAGCAGACGTATACTTTTATATATATACCTACTGGTGCAGTACATAGTTGATACGAACGTGCGCCCATAAGTGCGTATATACGTATGTGATTTTTTTAAAGAATACACTAGATTACTCGGTCAGTATTTTTTTTGAAATAGATATAAAGTGTTTTTGTTACTAGTTTTTGCCGTAGTCGATGATTTAATTGTAAGTACTGTGGTATGTTTTACAAGCGTTTTTTTTTTTTAAAGAATTCCGAAATATTTAATAGCACGAGATGACGAAGCAGAATGTTCTTATAAAAAATGTCGATGTATCGAACATATCATAGCACATACAAATATTAAACTAATTAGATAACAAAAGTCAGTGCATAGTTTACCATATCAATGAAAACATCTGAATTTTGAAATCTTTAAAAGTTTTAGGTAAATAGGAAAATATTAAAAATAGAGTTTAGTAATAATAAGTATGTTGGTAAATAAGTTAGCTTTAACGTAAGATATTACTAAGATGGGTCCAATATCATGCCCAAGTGGTATAACGATTTGAATCGAAACAACTTCAGTGTGTTCAGCTACGAAAACTCTGTTTTTAATTATTTTCTTTAAGCTAAGAATTTGGTTAGTTAATCATTATAAATGTCTTGTCAATTAGGTTTAAAAAAAGTGTATTTACTTTTTAATCGTTAAAAAATAGTCAATTTTTACTAGATCGCCGATCTTTGAAACTGGAGGATAGATTTTGTTGTTTAGGGTCTTGTTAGTGTTACATTGGCTAGGAGAAGTGCAGTGATTCGTTTCAGGTCTTTATTTATAATAGTTAATTCACAACAGACCTTTGAATAAAATATTTTGACAATTTTATTATTTATAAAAAATGTGAATATATTAAGCAATTAAGGAAAATTTTATGTATCTACGATTATTTATTTTAGAGTTAATCCGAAATCGGTTTTGTCAGTGGTTTCGGAGTGTACATGCCAAGATCCCAGCCCGGTAAGCGTTTTCAATAACATAATTACAGCGGATTAACAGCAAATTCCCAGGAAATCATTGATGCACATCATTCTTACTCATCAACTGTAGTTTAAATGGTACAACTCTTTCAAAAATACCATTAGGTATGATTTTAAAAATACGAGTTAGTACTGAAAAAATATATGAACTCTTAAAAAAAGAGACGAGATTGGAGTTTTACAAAAATAGGTACATTTCGCAGTTATACGGTGCCACCACCACAGCAAGTCAGCAGGATTAGACTGGAAAAACGTTAAAAAGAAATCACCCTGTACAAAAACTTACTTGCCCACATATATTATATAAGTGTACCTATTATATAGAACGCTATGTACCTATATATATATATATACCTGTGCATGATAGTAGTATATATACTCTGAGCAGAGCTGGCGGGTGTACAATAACGGATATACGTACGACGACGCCCTCTACCCACCTGGCTATACTCGTGAGGGGGGGCCGTGATACCCATTCACCCACCCCTCGAGCCCGCCCCCGGGGGAGCAATGACGGGAAATTATAATAATTCTCGGGAGCGGTGCGCGCATTGTGTGCAGTGTGCGAAATTTGTCAACGACAGGCTCAATCTTCTGGGAATCGTTTTACGTCCGCCGTGCGCTGCGGAAACATTGCGCGCAATAAGTCCCGCTGCCGCGATATAAATGACCCGACTATTTATTTTAACCGTTATGAAACCGCTCCGCTCCGGTGCGGCCGAGGCGATCAGATTTTATTGTCGAGGGGCCTCCGCCGGGCGGAATGAACACCGCCGCCGCCATAGCGAAATCTCGTATGCCACTATCACCGTGAAGTATAATATTCCTGCGTTGTTTTTTTCTTCATTTTTTATCATTCCTCTATTCCGTCGCATCTTGGGCGGATGTGGTGATATACGTTACGATAGCACACCGTAAGCCCTCGCCTCGCGCACACGTCCTATAGGTATAATTCTCTCTCGTTCGTATATCGTAGACGGCCCGCGGAAAAAGAACAAAGAAAAGTGTAATAAAAAATAAAAATAATAGAATAACCAGAAATTCGGTTTCTGTTCGATATAACGTCGATGACCTACGGGCCGGGAACAGATCACCCACCCACCCCGTTTCGCTTATACGCATTTCGCGGCTGCAACTTTCACCCCCGAACGTTTTAGCGCGGGTCCGTGTGCGTAAATACGGTATATAGATGGGTACATGTCATATAGAAATGGTGGGTATATCGCCGAGTCATGACGGCAATTTTCCGTTTTGTTCGGGGACGTAGTCGAGCCGATGAGGAAGGTCCGCGGCAAGCAATGGAGCGGTGCGCGTGGCTAAGCATTTTCCGAGTCAAAACCTATATGTATTATATAGGTGTATTGGTGTGTGTGTGTAAAATAGCATGCTTTTAGCGGCGCGCCACCCCTATTTTCCGGCAAAGTAGCTGCAGTAGCGAGTTAAACAAGGACGCACACGGAATATAATAATAATTGCCCGCGGAGGTACGACGACGATTGAGTATACACTAATCCATAGCCATGTGTGTGTGTGTGTGTGTGTGTATGTAACGCATACACCAGTACACGTGTGCAACACAGACCAGCCATTTTGGAAATGCGAGGGTGACGAAATCCCTCGCTCCCCCCACCCCATCCCGTACACGCATACTATAAGTGTATGGAAAGTTTGAATACCCCTAGATTTGGGCATCACATATGCGACCGTAATAGATTTATTAAATGCCGTAGGTGTGCCGGTTATGGGTTATTGTGCAATGCATTGTCTTTGATGGTCGTGTGTTATTTCACAATACAAATATCAAAAGGGTCCTTGAACGTTCTGGGCACGCGATATTATGCCAAATATTACTATTTGTTATTGCAGATATTTGGAAATCGAAATATATCATATTCAATTATAATGTGTGATCAGTTTACTACTTGACAATTTGACGTTGGTCTATCATGGCAGCGTAATAATATTACGTTTTAGTTTTAGATTATACCTAAACAAAGGTTTTATTCATATTCCTAAACAAATAGCCATGTAGAAAATCCTTCAATCCACAAAGCGTGAATGTCCTAAAAGAGAAAAAAATTATGCTTGTTTGATTTTCATAAATTTTATTGATTTAATTATAACTAGAAATCTAAAAACAGAGAAATTCTATGTAAACGTTTTTTTTTTTTTTAACGTAGGGCGAAAAAATCAATAATAATTTAACCTTAAATAGAAACAAATCCCCTAAGAATATTTTATTTAATTAAGTATTGTATACACCTTTATTAATATCTCTTGTAAATCCTAAAAACATCACTTTCGATCCACTGCTGAGTCATGTAATGAATAATGACATAAAGTATAGTTAATTTTTTTTAAATATAGAAACCTATATAAAACGGCAGACCATAGAAAACGATGTCCAAACTTAATGCCAAACCAATTCATTACAAACACAACTTTTCAGACTAGATGTGTATCGTTTAAGTGATTGTTTTTATGAGTAGTAAATAGGTGTATTTTTTACTCTCGAGAACTCGTGCATGGTTTTTTGGGATTACACCAGTATTATCAGATAGTACAATCGGAACAATACACACTTTATCAAGCTTTCACATCTTCTTAACTTTGTGGTTCATGTATCTAAATATTTGCGTCTCTCCGTGGTATTGTATTTTCAATATTGTGTGTGTTTGAAATAGCTATATATCAAACAAATATACTCTATAGTAAACTTCTTATCACTCAGAACTTAAAAATCAAAATTTATTAATGTGTAAAACGGATTAACTGTGTTAGAATAATAATATGATAGTATGTAGGAACAAATAATAATAGTATTATTGTAGTATGTTCATATTCTATCATTATAGCTATAAATTACAAAATAATGATAATTTATACATGCCACATATAACCATATATATATTATAGTCCTATAAGTAGACTTAGGATGTTAATTTTTTTTTTTTTTTATTATATATTATATCCACGGCGACTATGGCCATTGGACGACAATGATACTATAGTGAGGATGTTAAATGTTTTATAAATAAAAATGTTTAGATTATAAATTAAAAACACCTAAAATATTATGAAAAAAAAAAAAAAAAAAATGTGTACCAATAGAAAAAAAGGCAATTCCTTTCACCGTTAACAAGGGAATGGGATTAGTTGTCATAAAAATCTAAATATTAAGTACTTATTTTTTATTGTAATATATAAAAAAAGCATCAAAATATTTTTTTTTTTCAAATGTTTATTATTTACGGGTTTAATAAAAATAATAAAATAGTATTCTTTTTTATGAATATAATTAATATTTTCTACAGCTGCAGTGTTTTATTATATTTACTTTATTAACATTCCACATTACTGGCCGTTATAGACGAGGCTTAATTGGCATCAAAATGTATGTTTACATTTATTTTGATATTATGTAAGATGTTGATGTTAGGTAGTAAAAATATGTTATCTTACTTGATCACAGTAAATTATAATGACGTGAATAAAATCTTCTTGATTGGCAGTCAAGCAGACGATGGTACAGTCATGCTGGAGTGGTAATCCAAAAATAATTACTTATAAATGGAATGTACCAGAGTGATAGGGATGTGCATGTAATTTAGATAAGCCAATAATCAACGGCAATGCTTATAAGAAACTTCTGTGTATAAGGAAATGAAACGCAGAAATAAAAAAAAAAAAAAAACCGTCATAAATATAAGGGGAATTTAAGATACCCTGTATGATGTCTGCATTTAAATTTCATATATACAAATTATTAAGAACAATATTATATAATTACAACCAAAATTTCCGGTAAGTAATATCTACTTAGTTATACTCAGATCCACATAATAATTATTCTATTTCGATGGCTGAATGTATGGGTTATTTTTTTCCATCATTTATTCGCTTATAGAACCAATTTTAAAAATTCCACCCAGTTTCGGTGGTCTCTTATTGGCCCATGCTAAAACAAAACAACTATAGAATATTAAATATAATATATAACAATATAGCCACCATATGGCTCATAATTAGAATAGGTACTAAATCAAATATAATTCCCCTTTTTTACTTAAGTAATAAATTCATTTAAAATCTAATTTTTGGAATTTTTAAATGATCTACCTAAGGACCATATTTTCAAACAATTGAAAACGTTGCACTACCTATTAAGTATAGTCCTGTGAAGATACAAACTTTTATTTTTCAAATAAGAACTTCCCTCTCCTTTTCTACAGTAAATTATTTAGTGGATAATATTCCATAAAATGTCAACATTTTAAAATCAATATTTGACGTGTAGCTTTTGAGTTGTGTAACTATGTGCACTAAGAATAATCTTGATAATCCTTGATAATGAGTTTTGTAGATATTGGAGCTATGGTGATTTAAAACTGATAGTAAATCTATCAGAATATGGATATAATATAAATCCTATATTACCACCAATTTGTATTTTTGTAGAAACCATTTTTAAGGACTATTATTCTTAGTATAAACGTATTAACTTCTGCGAAAGTACTCGACCAAATTTTGAATTAGCAACATCAAATTTAAATTGAAAAATAATTACCAAATAATTTACAGAGAACAGTTTTCATATCTTAAAAACAAAAGTCTCAATAATTTAAAAATATGACCCTTACGTACATTTATAAATTTCAAAAAACCAAAATATTTTATATAAACGTATCGTTGAAAGAAAAAAAAAATAGTGAACATGATTGGTGAATTATCCTGTATAATACTTTTTTTTTTGCATGGTGTACTTGCTGGATTATAATTTATATCGTATTACAGATAATGTGAGTTGGCGAGTGCCAAAAATACATTCGTGTAGTAATGCGCTTTGGGCCGATACCATATTTCTCAGTTGCGGCTGGTAATGAAATTCCGAAAAAAGAATCATTTAGAAAATGTGTTTCAATCAATTTCTTGCAGGCTATTATAGTATGGTGGACGGTTGTTCTGGTTCAAAATCAAAATTAATGTTATCGTAACGACATGTTAGTTGACATGAAGTAGGCCAGTGCCGAAAATCTGAGCATGGTTTGGTTGATCGATCGATCACAACACAGTATACTTGCAGGACTATGTTTTTTATATATATAAATTGTACACATCAACGTGGTAAATAATAATACGTTAGTCGATAAACGACCAAACTGCCGGAGTACGAATCAGTTGATGTTTAAAAAAAACAGCTAGCTACTACAATATTTCGCTTAAATATTTTATTATGGAACTTGAATGAAATTTATCGTTTTAGAAGTAAACTGAGTTATGAATAATTATGACTCAGTCTAATGGACATCGTGATACCCGTGTAGCTAAATTGCCTATACACACTGCCGTGTGACCGTAATTGTATCATCAAAATGCATTTAAAATAAAATATATAGCATACCGAAAGTGCCGAGTTTATCCATTACGGTCACAAGTACACTTTAGTATTTTTCGCATTAAATTACGAGTGATAATAAATTATATTTAGTAATATTTTAAGTCGCGTTACACCACTACGGCACACCGTTTTTAGGCCTTGGCATATATTTTCATAATAATTTATAATAATATTTTCGTGCCTGGTTGTATTATAGACGTAATATTTTTATTATATTCGACTGTAATGCGTCAGCAGCTAGCTGTAATAATCGATTACAGCCGTCAGATTGACTTTTCCTTTAGACGTGTTTCGTTGTTCAAAAACGTGTCGTACGTTCGGTTAGCACCGTATGGTTTTTAATTTTTCTACCGTTCTGGTTGAGTGTGATTTCGTGACCGCAATATACACGACGTCATTCCCGAACAGCGTAGGTACCGACATCTTAACGACACGCCTGTATAATATATATATATATATATATATATGTATAATATATATATTATATTGTCATAAGTGTTTCGACTCCCACGTGTTTAATTGAAATTTGATTTTGGCCATAACGATCGCACTACGCGTAGATAATAATAATAATAATATGTTAAGCCGATTCGGCCCGTAAACACAGATCACGAGCGGTGCGAGTACTATTGATATATTATTTTATTCAAATTGTATATAATTACTTATTTCGCATACTGCACTCGATGGTTTCACATTTTACAACCAATTTTCTTTTTTCCGTTTCACCTGGTAATAAACACATTTTCTCAATGAAATATTTTTCTATTTTGTTCTGATGGAGAAAAACTGGTAATGTCGAGACTCCACTCGGTTACACGAATACCACAAACCACGTCATTTGAATATTATATGTTGACTTATATGCAACATTATATCGTATCGTGGTGGATGCGATCTAAACGCATTAAGCAATTGCGGAATTCCGCGACTCATTAGTTTGTCAATGTCAACGATAATTGCGTCTGTTTGGATCACGGGATTTATTAAATATTTACAATTCAATGTTAATTACGATTGAATCGTTGTATTGAATGTTTATATTATAATGTATATGTATACCTAAAACATTCGATGCGTATTACTGAAAAAAAGAAGAAGATTAAACACGCCCCGTTTGGATGAATAATATTAATTATTTGTCCCTTTTTAGTCCACTCAATTTGTTTTGAATTCAGTTTTAGCACCAAAAAGAAAAAATGTAAATCCATATATTATGTTATTTAACTTGGTTAAACGTTTAATTAAAAAAGCCAACGGTCTTCACTTTGGTTGGCTTTGACGTTGTATTGTATATCAGGTATGTATATAGGTGTGTCATAATATAATTACATTTTAAGATGCCATAAAGCATTTGAACAAAATCCTGACAGCTCACTAGTGTGTTTATGTAATTTTTCATACTTCCAGTTCTTCAAAAAAAATATGAGTAAACAATATTGAATTTTTTTTTTCAATAATTTAAAGTTTATGATTTAAAGTGCGATCAGTTCGGCAGACTTTCAATTATTTCAACAAAGAATGAAAATTTTTAAATCTTTATTCACTTGGTCCACTAGTAAAATTGTTTATTTATTTTTAAACAAATTGGGCAAGCTCAATCATATATCTGAACATGACAAAAATGTATCGTGCCCAACATACAATATTTTTTTTTAGAACCAAAATATGATTTTTAAACTTGTGTTGGTTCTTGTTTTAATAATAGTTGTTATAATATAAATAATAAAAATAAATTATAAAACATTCCCTCATAAATCAATAATAATAAAAAAAAAAAACGGACATTTATACTATACGTGATTTTTAAGGTGCCTATAGTTACTATGCTATAGTATAATGGTTAAAAAGTGGTGTGGTATATATTGATGTTGACATAAACTAAACAGGCGCCCCTCTGATCACCCTGTGCCAGTCATTTCGTGGGGTAACAATCCATTCACATCAAAACCAGAGAGGATTTTATTTTATTTTATTATATTCAATAGATTATTATCCTAACTATTGTGTTTTCCATTTCAGAAATGTGTAAATACAATCGTGGATTGCATATTTTTAAAATAAAATTGAGTGTACATAATATATAAACATATATGCCTATAATATTATATATATACTATGAAATATGATACCCAATAAATGCTTATTGAAAATACCGGTATTACCGTCTATTGAACAAATACTAGTATTATATTATATACTGCTTCTGTAAAGGCATTATAATTTACCATTTTTTAATACAAAAACTACACCGTTTAATAGGCTACGACTTTCGTAAAAATCTAGATTATAAACTTTTTTCAGGATATTTTCAAACTTGAATAAAAAATAATATACATGTATATATTATTTATAATTAACTTCAAAACATTGTAATATCTAACTTCATTTTCTGTGAAAATACGAAATATACCACTGAAGAAAAACTATAAACATTAATTTTGTGTATCGAACCAAAGATGATGTCTTCAATAAATATTCACTTACGGCGAATAATCACGACAAAAACTAAATAATATGCCAACGAATTTTTTATCAATCAGAATTTATTTTAGAAAACTTTTCTAAACGAAAAAATATGATTGAAATATAACTAAAGTTTACAAATCTGAAATCATAAGGATTCTCTTGGATTTATTCAAATCTTCAAAATCTGCCAAGCTTCAAAATAAAAAAACAAACCTAATTCTCCATAGGTACAAATTGCAGTTGTTAACACTGGGCACTGAACTACCTACGACTTATCAACATAATATTATACAGGTACTTTTAATCGGCTTATGAATACCCACGGTCGGTTTTAATTTAAAACAAATTTTAACCAGAAGTGAATTTCACGTGTTTTAAATTAGCTCAGACTCAAACTAAAACGGGTTGAAGAATACTGAATAACGTACCTATATGTCATAATATATTTTCGTCCATAATACAACAATATTATGCATGCAAGTATGAAACGGAATAATATTATATATTACGGGCGCATAATATCACATATACATTATTATGTATGCCGAGTACCTATAGGTACTATAAAGGTAATATGAAATAATTCGTGACAATTTTAATTACAGTAAATTAGACAGTTTTCACTGTTGTGGCGTAGATATAAATTATATAAATTTTAATTTGGAGGGGGGAGTATATATTAAATTTGTTATGTCTAAGATAAATTGCACGGTGGTGCCCCTGAACTAAAATTATATATAAAGAAAAAGGCCATGGGGGACTCATCTCCCATATCATCCTCCCGAGGATACGCACATAAGCACACAGAAATTTATTTGAAATAGTTGCACATATTGATATTATGATCGGTGTGTGAATAAAATTTTATTCGCTGAATATAATCAAGGAATACAAATCATAAGCTCAGATCTAAAAAATGCTAAATCGATTTTTTAAAAATCCACTTTTTGATACAAGGGCATTTATTGATCAATACTTTATAATCCAAGCTCATATTCAAGTATCCAACCTAGTAGGTCCATTATTTGAAGAGTTATCCAAAACTAAACGTGCTAAATCGATCAAATTTACACATTTGATGTTATTTTATTGCAATTTAAATAGCACCTTTTGGTTCTTAACAATAGTGTTAAAAACACCGAAAACTTTACATTTCCTATCGAAATTCACAGACAATTTGAAGTCATATTAACTAGACTTAGAATCCGGCAAATGAAAATCTCCCACAGTTCCCTAATGACCAAGGAAGAACCCCTAATGTGCCCATCCAGCGGTGTTCAAGTCACCATCAGTCATATTCTCACTGAATGCCGAACATACCACAATACCCGAACAAACCACAACCTGCCAGAATCACTAGCCAAAATACTAAACAATCGCCCTCAATCCACGTTTTGTTTCTGAGCCCGTGAAATATACTGTGGAATTAAAACACATAAATAAAATATAACATATTACTATACCATAAACAAAATTATATGATATTTATAAATTAGTCTTAAAGGATATACTACATAATATTATAATTCATCGGATTCGACTGCATTTTTACTGGGTCATTCGCATCACGCTTCGTATTCTTGGAATTACTATTTTTCAACTAACCTGAAAAACCATTGGACGTATTAATAAACAGACACATGTGCAGCTCCAAGGGGTATCCCCTAGAGCCCCCACGCAAGCCCGTATTTAGAATATTGTATATTGTAAAAAACATAATTATAAAAAAAAAACAAAATATTATAATATCGAAAGTTTTCTGACAATTTTGACTTTACTCTCTCCCCCCATAACTGAATCTCTGAAGCCATCCCTGGCTGTGCTAATTGAATCTTGATTTTACGTAGTGATATGAAAACAATTAGTACGCTAGTCCACAGTTACGCAAAGACGAAAATTTAGATTTCTTTGCTGATAATTAACATGACGTCTGTAAATTATATTGTTTGGCCACTTCACGGCGACATCTACATGGGACCCGAGAATCTATTTCGAAAGATAATAGTACGTTATGAAACAACATGGAGTAGACACTGCAATACAAAGATTTTCAGGGGTGACAAATTAATAACAGTCCACCGTGCATCACTTTATCGCGTAAATCACGTCAGCAAAACCCTTCTTCAGGTGTGCTGCATATTTCTTACGTAAACATTTTTTAAGTCGAAACCCAAATTTGAGTGTCTAGCAAGTCAGTCACCTCAAGTTAAAATCTATTTACTTGTAACTTAGTCACTTAGGTAGGTAATCTGACTATGTCGGATCGTGGAAAATATACAAGCTGTATGTCAATTAGGCAAACCATCTATTTTACAGCTGGTAAAATATAATTTACCTCCCAAATTTGTATCAAGTTTCCATAAACATAAAGTAAATTTCATTTTCTGTAACAAATTGCCACCCTAAATATAACCAAACAAAAAAATATTCGATTTACATGAATTGAAACAAAATGCATGTGTGAGCCAACATATTATAGGGAATGAATTTCAGAATGAAAAGTAGCCTATATTACTCGCCTTTGATCATGAAGATAGGTTTATCGGTTTTCATAAATCACGAACAATGGAGCATTCATTTTTATATAATATTAGATTAATTATTATAATAGTATGTTATATTTATATCAAATATCGATATTACAAATATTTATAAATAGTTAAAAAATATGGGTTAAAATGTTTTTAAATCATACTATTAAATATACTATTTGAAAACATTACAAGGACATTTTTATTTTTGATCTCTTAAAGTACCAACAAGATTCACTTTCCTATCATATAGAATATTTAAATTGAAAATTCAAGCATTTCGTCTAATATTATAAAGGTAAAACATACAAATAAGAAAAAACACATACCATTGTAAAATCAATATATGTATCGCTCCACTTAGAATCTCATAAGGACTTAAAAATGTGCACAACGCGTGTTAGCTGAAATATTATTGGTTTTGAATTCAAATATTTAATCACCAATAATTGTTTTGTTAATAATATTGAAATGTAAAATATAATAATATATAAAGTATGCGTTTGAACGTATGATTGGTTTAAATTGGATATAATTTAAACCAATAATGTTGAATTGTTTGCAATTAGAGCTTAATATGTTATTGTATTTTTTTTTGTTTTTACTTACTTTACTAGACATAATAAAATTGTATTATTGTGTATTATTCGATGTGTCTTGAGAATCAGAATTGCACAATACTGATAGTTCTTATTATATTTAGAATAATGTAATATGATACACGTTAATTAAATATTTTATCATACTTAAATACGTTACTTATAATATTTTAGAAATATTATTATAATGGTATATTTAGGTATCAATATATTAACTTTGTTTTGAAAATATATTTATTTTTGTAGTCAATTAAGATGGATGATTGCGATTTATCGTCGATAAAACAATGAGGGAGGCCATGTCTTACTGGGTAATAATAACCATCTGACCCATGTCATAGACCTTGGGTACTGGGTAGTAACTATACGCACCCCTCGCTCGCGCAAACAACGTTTTCCATCACTTTTAGATGTCACGAGTCTGGAATGGAAGGCAGGAGGTGATTTTTAAGTTATTTTTCGTTCGGAAAAGCAATTATCGTTTTGTTTTTTTCTCCGAGCAAAAGTGCCTCCGTACACAATACGCATAGGTATTATTGTGCCTATATATTATTATGTTCATTACCTGCAGACGAGTTTCCCATCCAGTCGACGCGTTTCGTCGAGAAGTATTTGCTACGCATGCAATATTCTATTATTATTTTTTTTTTTTCATTTCGGTTCATTATCGCCCCACAAAGCATCGGCCGGGGGCCTCTTATTCGCGGTGTACAATGTACATTACAATATATTATTATATTATTCCCGCGGCGGTGGATCACGTAATAGGAATGAATGCGGCAGTGTTCGAGCGCATAACAAAAAAAATGCTGGGGATCGCGACATTGACAATAATATTATAATATATAATATTATTTGAATATATAATTGCGATACTCGTTTGTCGGTCACGGAACCATTTATTGCCCGCTGTCGGTGGCATCAACGAGCACGCGAGATGACAAAATCGAGTCAGCGTTTTCCAACACCGATTTAATATAATTGTATACGTACCAATAAAATACAATCCACAGTAAGTACCCAATCGGCCTTTATGCCTGACATCGAAAAGTACATCATCGGATCGTGCTGTTCAACGGAATTCTCTCCTTTAATGTCGCGCCATCTCGAAACAATATTTATTTTTTGTTATCGTGTCGTTAAATGCGTGCACTGCAATATTCAGCATTAATTCTTATAAGAGCTGAAAACAAAATCTCGGTACACGACTTAAGCTCCGATGAGACGCCGATACTCGACAGAAGACTATTTTTTCCCGGGTTTTTTTTTGTTTTGAAAAATTGTTTATACTGTAAAACGGAAAATTACGGCCAAGCCCTCCCTATAATATTATTATGCACATCAAAATTATATACTACACGATAACACGCCATATAATTATTTGGTCGCGTTTTTGTGGTCGTGCAAAACAAGGATCGAATTGCAAATAATATAGTCCACCGCCCACAGGTGGGAACGATGTTTTTTCCGCAGGTAATATTGTAAATAATATATCACTCGCTCGAAACGTAAATTCATATCACTGTAAAATTCTAAAATTTTCTGTATTCTTCGTTATCGAGATTGAAGCCACATAGCACGCGAACAGCAGTATTTATTGACAATCGTCGATGATTACGTTTATTATTGGTCTCCTCATAAAAGTATAATTGACTTACACCACCATATCTCATAATGTCAATATTATTATTTTTCACATACTGACTGTATGTACTGCGACTGTATATATTATAGAAATAGTAAACATTCTCAAGATTCCTCTATTATACAGTTCCGGCCAATGTGAATGTATTGTATGGTTAAAAATTATTACAACTGAATAAAACATTCTTGAAAGTTGAAATATATTATCATAATATGTTTAGTATAATTTATAGTTGTTGATAAGTATTTAAATAAAGAATCTCGTGTCTCCGTTTTAATATATTATGTATATATTATTATATATTATGTTTGTTTTACTGCTCAGAATAAGGTATTGTGACGTATGTTTTTTTATTTTTTTTTAATGAAATTAATTTAATATTTAATTAATTTCCATACCGTATTTAGGTAAACATATTGTATTATTATGTTCACAAGTCATTTTATAACCGGATTAGAATTTAATTTCAAGCGTCTATAGCTGTATTAGTATTACGTATTTATTATTTAATTCCAAAATTATAATTGTCTCACAAAATATACAAAATATAAATTATAACTAATGCATACCCCCATATTAAATGTATTCAAAGTTTACGGTTCACTTAATGACTTTTGATATTCATCAAAACACATGCACCGTTACTCACTATTGTTATTATGTAACTATACGTATTACGTATATAATGCACGTATTTGTTTATTATAATAACCATGTGTGAATATTATTTAAATTATTGTTTGTATACAAATAGTGCCCTAGTATTGTAGTAGGTATCTGTTTGTGGAATTTTGAAATAAACACGCATCGGCAAACCGACATCAAATTATTATGACATAAAAATTACTTATACGCAGTTCATGATATTTGCATTTTGACTGAGATGAAAATGAAAATATTGTATATCTCGTGGTGCACAGCCAATAAACAACTTTACACGTAATACATCAAAATATTATACGGTTTTGAAAGGCCGAAAGAAGGTTAATTCAATTGTTTCCCAAAAAACTTCAACATAATATAAGTTATGTACATACCTACTGTATATTATATTATAATTTAATTTGTGTTAATTGATTTACAGTTCAAACATTTTAAAATTACGTAATATTATGATCATTCTGTATATAGTATTGAACAAATAAAAGCATTTACGAAACAAAAGTTTAATGGAAATTCAATTATTTTGATTAAAGCTGTGAGGATTTGCATATTATATCAAAATGTTGTCGCGATAGTAAAATATATAATTTTATCGTTATAATGTTATATGTATTACATAATATGTACATATTTAAATATATACTATTCATAAGAAAGTAAATATGTAATAACGTGTACACAATATATTATTATGTTAAACCAAATATCCAAAGTGATTTGTTGCATTTTAGTTGCATATATATAATATACGAACAATCGAGTTTAAATCATTGTCCAATCGAAAATCGTACATAATATTATATCAATCGGTATAAACAATAAACAGTTCATTTTCACTTTGCAGACGTGTTGCATAATAATATAGCCATATAGGTATCTAATATATAATACATTAATATATATGTAGAGACTTTTCCATACTACAATATTATTATGTGTGTTACATTAAAGGACTTTCCGGTTAATATAATCTATTTCGCTTGTTGCAGCGCTGTTTGCCTGCAGCAGCGATATCATCTGGTCAGAAGATCAAAAGATTTGGATTCAAGCACAAATACGCATATTATACATATTATATAACTGCGTATATTGCATTTGATCACTATTTTGAATTCGGATATTAATCGTGAGACAGAGTAGCGCCTGGCTGGAGCTGGTAACACACCGCCACCATATGTGTGTACTATATATATATATACCTTCCTACACATTGCAGCACGTGTTTCTCCCCTACGTATTCCGCTCATATCGTATTAATAATAATATATGAACTTAAATCAAACGATTTATCATATTATTATTATATTTAACCACAGTATATGGACAGTAAAATTGGTTTTCTTCGATTCTCCGAACACACGCAAATACATATAATTATATATATATAGACAAACATTAATTTATAAATGATAAGAAAAACTTCATAACCATGTCGTATAGTGTGGAAATCGATATCGATACCCTCGCACGTGCTGTCGGTTCTTTCGAGCAATAAAATATGTAGGTGTGTATAATTTCTTATTTAAAAACAATACTAATGTGATAATAATATTGCATTTCGCTCTACACAAAGCTTGATTATTTTCAGAGAACTCTGTTGGAGGAAAATCACTGAAATGTCGCTTAAGACAAACATATTTTGTTGTGGCGTGTAGGTATCAAAAACGACCTGTTTCTCATAAATATTGTACGTCATGCGTAATAAATTTGAATATGAAATTTAACAAAGATTAAATCGTTAATTGATACACTCAACCAACTAAAAAAGTATGTTTTATTTGAGAATCGGAATTGTTAAAAATTCAGAATAGTATTTATGACAACTGCGTCACTTAAACACTTTAATCCACTTAATTTAAAGATAATTCATACCTAATTCATACTATTTTACTTGGAAACAGTGAATCCCTCTAAAATTTATACTAAAAAAAAAATAAACTTGAAGAGTGGATAAAATTACACGTCATAATATAATATCTACAATATAAGTAAGATTCCGAAAAATTACTGGGTTTGTTTATTTTATTATATTATCTACCATACACAGTGGCGTGTCCAGAACTATTTTTTTATTGGACTAATAAAATTAGGTTCAGACTGTTTTTATTCCCCCTATCCCATATACTATTTGAACAGTTTAATTTGTAATAGGTACTACATATTTTACTTGTATCATAGAATAATAAAACGTTTTGCACGCCAATAATTACCCGCTGATAAGGTTAAAATATGTTATGGAATTTTAAGCAACTACAAATATAAGATTCACAACAAATTACGTAAAAAAAAGATCAACTAGGTATTGAGATTAATAAAACAAAAAAAAATATGAAACTGTTTTTAATACCTACTCAATTTCAGCCAAAACATGTATTTATACATGTCTGCAGGCACAATAACTATACAAACATTTGTTTAGCACGGGACCGATAGGCCCACCCCGTAAATACGCCACTGGTCATAAAATAAGCACTTAAATTAGAATCATTGGTGTCGTTTAATATTTATTTTATATGTTAATAATATTGTTATCCGAAGACAAGTTATTTAGAAATTTAAATCCATTATTGAAGTAACTATATGGATGTTTTAACCTAAGTGGCTAAGTTGACACGAGTGTGACTTACGAACAGTCAGATGCGCAGTCACGCAGAGGTGTAGGAACTTTTCCATTCGGTGAGTGGGATATAATATGCTCTTATATGGGTCCACACAATTATAGACTTTGTAGAACTATATAGAATAATAGTGATACTATTATACTGTACCACGTTTAGTTAAAACTTATGTGCCAACGAGACTTACAATGGGACTCTATTAAATATTAAGTGAAAAATGTATCCATCGATAAAAAAAAAAGATGAAAAACGACACAAGTTTTGTAGTTTGGTTTCAGGTTTGATACAATAACAATAGTTCAGTACCTATTTATAAGGATAATATTATTTTTATTTGTACAAGTCAAATATTATTATGCTTAATGTCATCGTTATGTAAATCCTACTTTAATGTGATATTACGGTTACACTTGCGATTAAATTTCGATCTAGTGCCTTGTGTGACATCGAGTCGAGGTAGGTATATATATATATCTTTTTTTTTCATAAAATGCCAGGATTTGTTTGCACACACACTGGCACCGACGGTTTATTGTGAGAGACCCGCCAATACGCACGCTTACACGACGACACGCAACGAGCCTGTGTATTATTATTATTATTCTACACTAGCTTCAAGCTTTCCTATATGTATATATATATTATGTTATATAAGACGCACAATGAACAGTAGTCCTTCAAACAGACTCACTTGCAGCCGAAGCCGATGAGACGAGACGTTTTTTTTTTCTCCACACATACGCGGTCGATGTTTATTAAAAAAAAAAAAATGTTCTCTAGTACTCATCGCCGACTACGCCTGAAAAACGCACGATGTTACAATATATTATAGAACAACATTGCATGGAAACACGACGACAACGCCCACCGGTAAAAGTCCGTCCTCGTCGGCCTAGGAGCACATGCAATAGTATAGGCACGGATTCGGCATATTACAATAATAATATTATAATATTATGTAGGAAGTTATGTATATATTAGTTATACACGTGAAATTATTTTATTTTATGATACGTCACCGCAATCGAGTGTTTGTTTGTGTGTGTGTGAGCTTTATGTATATCATAATATTGTACCCATATAAATTATAAAGTCTTCTCTGGGAAACGATAAAATCACGACAACAGACTTCAGCAGCTGCAGGACTTCGATAACGAGGGCCCCATATTATTACGGCACAGTAATAATATACAATAAGCGCGCACTATAACATAATATATATGTATATATATATACGATTCAAATAATATAATGTCCAATAATACACGATATATATATATATGATATAGCCATATAGGTACTCGTACGTTTTTCGATCGGCTAGCGTGCAATGATGGCGTTCGTGTGCGTTTAGTAAAAATTGTATTTTTTATATTTTTAGTGGGCACCTAGGTACATAACGCAGTAACAAAAGTCGACTGTGATTTGCGGATATCGTTATTACACGAATTCGAAAAGTCACAGCTCAACTGAATTTTTAGCTGGATTAAGTTATATGTAGGTAATAGGACATCGAGTGGTCCAAATAAGTCCCGCTCAAATAATTCCTGATTCCCTGGAAAAATTGTTAGTTTATTATAATATTATACCGTTTATGCTTGTGATATTGGATGGATTTGTTGTTATTTTTAAAATACCTAATCTATTAAGTCGATTTTATTTTTGTTTTCTATGGTTATATTTTTGGGCCTACCCATTATCTTACTTCAGTGGTATTTTTTTCTTTTTAAGCCTATAGGCTTTAGGCCCATAGGCCTATATTATGTACTCAATGAAGTTTTAAACAAATAATTTTTTTATTCTATACAAAAATAACGTAGAAGATTATTAACCATATTTGGATGTTTTATGTTTTATGCAAGATTTTATTTTATTCACGTCCTTTTAAAATATATTTGACTAAATCATTATTTCATGCCCTACGTTTCAATAACATACCTAATGATGGTCGTAAAATACCTGCAGGTAATTTAACCAATCCAGAGGTCCTAAAATCAGTTCCCAATTTATTGTCTCCAAAAAACAAAAAAAAAAGTAATTTTGATAACTAAAAAATGGCGCATCTGAGGAGATTTGGTACCATTCACTTTTAAGGAGTTTAATATAGGCAATTTTTAAGCGAGTGCGATTGTATCGTGAAAATTAGTGCGCAGTAATAATAATTAACGTATTAGTATAAAACAAATAGCTACCAATAACGTATATTTTATTTTTAATAAAATGATCAATATTTTGTCAATAATTGTATAGTAACTAATTCGTTACCCTAGTCATCCCGATAGAATTTCTGAAAACATAATTTCTTGAAATCCATACATTTTAGTTAAATATTATTAACAGTTTTAATTTCTTAATGTTTAACATATTATATAATATTATACTTTTGACGAGGTTTAAGAATTGAATTTCAAAAAAAAAAAAAATGAATATGTCGCTAACCAACTAACTTCATGAAGTTGCATTCAATAACTAGTAAATACAGTTGGCAGTCCAATAAAATTGTCAAACGATATGAATGTGTTCATAGTAAACACAGTTGGGATCAAATCTCCCTAAGGCGAACGTCAATACATCTTTAGATCTTTTAATCCATTTCCTCGATACTAATAGTCACGTAAACACATAACGACAACGCAATATTATAGAGTATGGCCTCGATATTGTATTCGATTATTGATTTTAAAATTCAAATAAAAAACAAATGAGTTCGTGTAACTTAAATATTACACCGTTCACGGAGTTACACGATCGCTGCATCATCGTGTGAATTCGTCGATGTCATGTCATACTCGAATTTCGTCTGACTTCATTAAATTTTCCTTGTTCAGGGCGGAACGCATAAAGAGTCCTTAACTCCTGACGGTCGGCGATGGTTATCGTGCGCGCAGGATACCATACATTCGGTATAATGACATTACCACGGCGTTACAATAATTTAAAGCATAATATATGCAATATACATATTATTATATTATTTTATTGTTGCGTCGAGTTAAATTACAGGACCGCCGAAATGGGCGCCACCGCAATGTGTGCGGTCCGCTGCAGCGGGTCCCGTTGGCGGCATACGTCAATGTGTCTCCGGTCCAACGATTATACCACTACCAGGGTTGACGAAATTAAGTAGCTCCGCGACGCCGTGTAATTTAGTTTTTTTGTTTCACCCGTCGTCATTTTATTAGCCGTCGACCGCCGCGGTGTACACATAATACTATTATGGCTTATATTATTTATGTATTATATTATTATTATTATTATTATTATACAAACTATGTAGGACTATGTGCGTTAAGGATCGCTGCATGGGGGCCGCCCGCAATAAGATCAACCTGTGCATCGTATTTTCATTATGAATAATAATATTATATTAATAATCTAAATATCTACCGGTTAAAGGCGCCCGTTTCCAGACACACACACACACACACACACACACACACATAATATATATATATATATATATATATATATATATATATATTTTTTTTATAAATTATATATTATAATATCGTGTGTAATAAATTGGTTACGATGACAACGGATTGTAGAGGAGCTTGGTAGGCAATATTATGAGTCTGGGCAGTAAAAAAATATGAAATATTTCAAAATCTACTATATTATTATTGTTATATAATATTATTATATATAGGTACATTTAACATATTTCGTTTAGGTATACGCACACCCGTTATTAAACATTTCACATGGCTGTAATACTAGAATAATTTATAATGTAGGCTGAATATTATTATGTATTAAATACGCTATAACATTGTCCATATCATTATAATAATATAATATTATTGTATTATAACCACATATAGATAGGCACACGGGTGTGTAGTTGGACGAATATTATAGGAACGGCAAAGGCATTCGGCCGACCGTCATCCCACGGTCACGCTATGTGTAAAATAAAACAAACGATATCTGTTTAATATTATTATTATTATTATTATTATTATTAATAAAAATCCAAAAAATAACAATACATAATATTATTATTGATATCACAAAAGGAAATATCCATATTCACGCGCAATATTGACATAGTGAAATATATTATAATTATATGCATAGAACCTACGTGTATTTACAACTTACGAAGCGCCAACGAAAAAAATAATAATATATAACCTATTTCAATAAAGGCACGTACGCGGCCACGTGTCATTTTTAAAACCTGGAAAACATTGCGTACTACACTTATGTAGAAAACAGTTGCGGCTTACCAAATTGCTGAACGATTTTGAAAAATTTTTTCATTTGTTTAAGTTTAGATGTACTATAATAATATACGGTCAACTATTCTACACAATTAATTCATGTGTTTAATTCACGAAATTGTTCACTCAATTGGTTGGCATTATAATATTATATGTTTTATGTAGGTATAATCAATCAACTATAAACTAGATGTCTAGGTACTTAACACTAATTTGACAATATAACTGTATAAACAACTCCGATGTAGGGGTTTTATAATTTTTGAAGCCGTATTCCACGGAAAAACAGGATTACAGAAGTCGTTAAAATGTCTAAATATGCCTACAACTGTTTACAGTTTTATAAATTAACTACTTACACTTTTGGTCGATCCCCTCCAGTCAATTTTGCACTGTATATTTTGCAAATTATAAACGTGCAATATTTGTTGAGTATCTCCAGTAGAACTGTTAATATACAAATGACAGGTGACAGCGCCCTGAATGGAACACCTCTAGTTTGTATTTAATGGTATGTATTTAAAGGTTCACAAATGTTTTCAGCCAAAACATAATATGAATAATTTATCATATTTCGGAAAAATAAATATTCCACTTCAAACCGCGTATTATTTGTGTACAATATTTTTTATAATAATATTATTATTATTATCATTATATTTAAGCATGGTAAAAATACGATATACTTACATTTTAACAATTTTAAAGTATTACGTTGATTGTTGATAAAAATACACCATATTATAATCACACCGATGCTGCGGGAACGAGCGATATGGTGGGACACAGTATTTTCCGAAATCCAAAAACCCTAATTTATGTCTTATATTTTTAGGTGGGCGTAATTTACTTGAATACTGTCCCTGGTGATAAGGGTTTCTCCCCATTGAGCGACTTTTTTTTTATTATCCTTATGCAAATATTAACTCATTACATCGGTGTAATATTGTAATCTTACAATGTCCTGTGGTAACCGACACCTCTCAGTTATTCCAGTTCAAGTTATTCAAAATATCCAATCTAAATTCAAGTCCTAAAATCGTTTGGTTGGGTATTCATTATTATTCCATACTTTGAATTACTACGATTATGGTGGTGGTTACGGGTAGGTTAGAAAACACAATTTTCGAGCGCATTATAGTGGGTTTATTATATAATATATATTATTATCATCATCATCATTATTATTATTATTACAACGTCATGAATTTGGACATAATAATTTTAATCACTAAACAATGCTCTATTATGCAGCACTCTTGTCCTATATATATATACATATACGATGTACATTACGATTTCAAACCCTGGACGCTAAAATGAATTTCTGGTTAAAAAAAAAACTTATAGTAGGTATAGGTATTCGAAATAGGAATAAATCGTAATAATCGTTCTTCTGTATAGTAGGTTTTGAGTGCATCTCATCATTGAGTAGGTCGCTGTCATAGATAAATAATATGATTCTGAGTTGAGAACGGCTGTTTGCCTATATTTCTATGGATATCGTATTATATATACACAATACATATTATATATTTTGTATAGGCCATAAGTAGTTTATTTTGATAATAAATATTATGGTTTTTCAATAAAAAAATTCATAAGTCAATACTGACATACCATGAGTTAGTGTAAACACATTTGTGGTATAAATAGTTAATAAATAGACTATATTATATTTTGAAAACATTATTGTGTACAGTAAATAATAACATGTGTAGTGTTGAAAAGTTTTACCCTGAGAATAATAGTTTTGGAATTACAGCAAGATACCTATATAAAATTATATATGAGAAAATTGTCGATTTATATCATTAAGACATTTGGATTTGTGTAAGAACAACTTATCAGGAATCTTGTATTATATTTGTATGCAATAGTTATAAAAATGTAAAATTGTATTCATTTTTAACAACAAATCGTTGTAAAACCAATTTATTCAACACTCCGCTCAAAATCTAAAATTAATAGTGTTTAATATTAATAGAAATAAAAATAATTTTTACCTAAAGTTGATTGTTTACCTGAATTTAAACCATGTAATTACATAATATGTAAATACACATGGAAGACGTAATGAGATAGATAGGTAACTATCTGATTTTCTTTGATTATGAAACGACATCATTACTATTTATGTTGAATCGTACAAAATTTTAAAATCTAAACCTATAGTAAAATATCAGAAGTTAAAATTAAATATAAAACGTGTGATCGTTAACCTATAAATATTGTAAGACTATCGTACGGGTTAATTAGTTTATTTTCGTATACGCTTTCTACAGATAAATATAATTATGGATGAAAAGACTCTTTTTTATTTTTTTATTCATAAAATTATTAATAAAAAGAATATAAATCATTTTTAATATCACAATTCATAACTACATACGGTGGGCCAACGTACTGATAAAGTAGGTATTTATTATGAAAGGTAAATGGGCCAATGAAGATAAAGGAGTTAAACTGTGATCTGCACACCATATTCGTGTTAAGTTTATAAAAAAAAATCGACCACCAAAACCGATTAATGATGCGTTGGTACAATATATAGTTATAGGCAGTATAGGTACCGTAAAATAATGTGAATGTCACTTATTAATTAGCGAGAAAATCGTGCCATGTTTACCAGACACGACGACGGCGATATATATATATTTTATAATTAAAACAAAAAAAAACCGTACACACACGCCACTTCGTCTTGGGGTTCGCGTTCTATAAATATAATAATATAAACGAGACTACGCGAGAGTGCCACGTTTCTCACCCGATGAAACTCACGACCATAATATTCACGTGTAGGTGTTATGAGGTCCAGTGTAAATACAAATAATTATACTGCACATGTTCAGTAATACTTTGGCCAATCAACTGCCTTATTCGACATTCATTGAAACATTTGGATGAAAACGCTATCAGGAGTGACATAAGTGATAGGATCACACGATTTTCTCACAGGTCTGTGGATCAGTGTTGGTCTTGTGGTCCAAAACCTAGTGCCTACCATGTATGTCAGCTGGTCATTTTTGAAAGTTAATGACTTGAGGTTGTGCATGGGGGTCAAGCCATTCGAATATAAATATAAATACAATTTTTGGGGAACTTAAAATAAATGTATACCTAATACAGTATCATAGATGTCAATATAATAGTTTTACTAATTAATACTATTGTGAACACTCAACCAAACCACATAAACCAAATTCATCTAACTATTCAAAAATACAATTTACAACACGCATATCAATGACTTAACCTATTAATATTCCTACTACCAGACAGTAATTAATAAATTAATCCTGAACAATTATTAATAGCGATTCATCTTCATTATTTCTTTTCACTACTATTCTTTAGAAATCAAATGGTTTTCTTAAACACAAAAACCAACTTCAAATTGTATTCTTTAGATTAAATTGTCATTGCTCTAATAAATAAAACTCACTAGTTCTAAATAAAAAATAATATTGATAACTATACTCTTCACACAACATCATGGCGGTTTATCTCATGCTGTCTCGTGTATTATCATACTTAAAACCATCGATCTAAATCTAATGATTCCATACAAAAAAACAATAAAAGCTGTACCTATCTTCAATCGATGAGTATTTTTTAAAAAATCATAATATTCAACAAGATTCATTTCATAAAATTATCTTTTGTATGCTTCCCTTTCTGCCAAACTATCTAATTTGTTTACACACTTGATCACACTTTTATTGATGGTGGTAACTACAACACCAAAAAATCGTAGTGAGATTAGGCTTACAATAATCAAAAATGAAATTCTAAACACTCTATAATAAATGATTGAAGTTAGGTATTTATTTATCTAGTCTCCATGTTCAAAAAATGTTCAACAAAATATGAACAGAAACCCAAAATATTAAATAATCGACTTCTTCGTAACATTAATTCCAAATCAGTAAACCAAATATATCAAAAATTGATTTATCCAGTGACTATTCATCCGTAATGCTTAGATTGGGAAGGGTAGTTCGTACACCAAGCACTAGAACCCCTCTCACATATGACCCAATTTATGGGCCCATAAATTGGGTTGGATTTAAAATAAATATACTTCTTTATATTATATTAAAATATAGATATGAAAAGTCCCTCAAATCAAATACAAAAATTTATGTCACTAGGTTCTACTTATTGAATAGTTAACTTAATTTGAAAATTCTGCTTACAACTTGTCATCAATAATACTCCCAAATATACTTCAATTAAATGTGCATCTTTCTTCTAATTTTAAGCTTATTATAATGAAAAACGACGAGCGTGATCTAAATGGAAAAATACTTCCTATAACAGTGTGGTCCCAGCTGTAAAAGTCTCTCTGTGGGTGAAGTCACCAACCTCCAGTTTATTCGACGTGGGCTATAGTATATGATAGTGTTATTATTAAATCTCATTACACTACACAAAGATCTACAAATTATATGACTGTAAGGACCTTGGGAAATTACATTACACATTAATAAATTTGTTATTACATATTAGTAAATAATCTTCAACACTAATCTTTTATAAAAAAAAAAATTAAATATGGCTCCCTATAAATTCCAAATAATCCTTCTCGTCTGCTAAAATGCAAATGTTATCGCGATTTATTTAACCAATGAACAAATAATTAATTGAAACATTAGTGATATTACTTTGGGTAATATTTCCACTTCACATGACACTCACGACTCTTACTATTATTTATCAACAAAAAATTACTAATTGTACCACATTATGTGCTACAGATTATTTTATTTTACATTTTTTGTAATTAAAAAATAATAAATAAAATACCTATTTACTTATTATAAAATCATTCATTTTTATTTTTTTGCTAGCGGATAACGCTACTTTCGATTTCCATAACTAGTTTGAAAAAAATATTCTAATTTTGTTTTTTCTTATGTAATTTATTAAATATTTTATGCGTACTTAATTCGTATTATAGGTAAACCATATACGCACCCAGCGAAAGCATTATAATATTATTAAACACTAGTATTAAATGATATTGTTAACACAATATGGAAATACGCTGAGTTGACACTGCTTACTAAAACGAGATTGTTTCGTTAGTTTTAGTTTTTAAAATATTATTTATTTCCGAGAGAATTATCATAAATTTCGCATAATTTATCTCTAGGCATATTACCTATATCATTATGTTGTAAGCCTTAATATCATGTGAGAAGTATATAAAATAATAGAACACATAAATAATTTTTTACGTGTATTATAATATTATCATAGTCCAGTGAATACACGAAACGCATTATCTTGAACCACGGCCAACTCTAAAAATTGATTTTTTTTATTTTAATTTGAGTGTTTCATTGTTAATGGTATTACATATATATATGTGTATTTATAAAACCAACCAGATTTCGTTTTTCCCCATTGAAATATATTTCACTGCATTAATCGAATGAAAATCCTTTCACGTAGGTACCTACCTACGGTGATTCGGTTTAATAACAACAATAATAATAGAATTTTCTCTACGAGTTCAATTTATAAGTAAAAAAAAAAAAATGTATCATACTTAAGTCAAAATTATTTCGAAAACAACGATTTCATTAAATATCTGAACAGTTTTATTGGCGTAATATGCTGTATACGCAGTAGAACACTGCAGGCGTTTGCACTTAAAATATTATATTTTAACGACATAGCACTTTTATTAGCCATATCTAGCTTGAGATGTCGATTGAGTTGTTACTGTATTACACTTTACCTATGATACGTTTATTGATACGATGAAATTAAAATGTAATGAACAAACCTTATATTTCATTTTATGTAAGATTCTTAACTAGTAAAGACATAGGTTTGCAGCGATATTAGGCATTAGCACGCGAGGCAACACGATTGTGTTCAGTCGACAAAGGCCAAATAAGGGTTAACATATAACTGTGAATATCTTCTGACAACTACTTTAAGTACTCTATTCGTATTTATACGAGTCCAATTACGAAAGGTGGTGTGATGCTATCTTGAACTGTTTTATTTTAGACGTATTATTTTATTCCAACATTAAGTTAAATTATGCTGACTAGTAACATTATGTACCCCCATGGACGGAAACAGTGTGTTTTATCCACAATACTACTTAACATCAGAATAATATTATTACGTACGCACTACCCACGACCTTTAATAATGCTATATTGTCTATATTTCTGTCTGCTTTTGTTAATATATTTTTGATTTGAAATATATTCGTATAAATTGTAAAATGATTACACCAAACACATATTATTCAGTATTATAATTTAGTAGTACTATAATAAAAAATATTATGGGCATGCGTATAAATTCAGATCCGTCAGTATTTTATTTTTATTAATTTTTAATGCTCTTGGTATATTCCTTGCAATCAACGGATTCATACATTTGTCAATTGTATTTACATATTATTATATTATAATTATTGTTGTCTATGTACGTCAAATAAATATTAATCAGGATTCGAACAAATGTAGAAGTATTCAAATGGCTGTCAGGCGCACAATTTTGCCCGTTAGCTGATAATATCATAATAACATTATTATAATAATAATTATTATTATTGTTACGTCGCCTTAATAACGAGATTCTGCGCTTATGTGTAGGACATTACGTATGCGGGTAGTAATTATTTCGGGTTCACACTCACTAATGATCATTCCGGTTCACAGTGTGCACACAAAGACACATCGAGCGCGCACGGAAACGAAAAAAAAATTGCCTATACACAACCCCTCGAAATGGCGTAAGGGCCCCGACAGCTAAAGTCGCTATGCGAAAACACCGAGCCAGTGGCGTCGTTGCATTCAATTTGCGTATATTATTACATATTTCGTATCGTAGTTATTCGGCACACGATCTCACTGTTCGTTGTTTCCTGCACGAACGAACCGAAAACTATTGTTTTTATGTTATTATACGATGCATAACACTTTATCGTTAACTGAAAATCTCAATGTTTATCGTACGACAACGACTGCTGCACTCCTTATTTTAATATTATCAGCAAAGAATAATACTATTTAACTATATTAATTACCCAGGTTTATGGATATTAACGTAAAAATAATATCAATGTGAAATTAATTCTCAGTTTACCACTACCCTTGTAATAATGTATTTAGCTAGTGATGGGCGAACATTTTCATAAGGCATTGCACGTACCTATAATTCAAGTGCCAATAGAGTGATTGTTAAATACGAATAAATCGCAATATTGTTCTCATCGTTCAAATAACGACAAAGTGAGATAGGAGTTATTAGGTTTATTAGGCTACTCACAATAATATATCGTATACTATATAGGGCTATAATATAGTATACGCTGGACTATATGAGAACATGCGAACGATGAACCCATCGTGTGCTTAAAACGACGACGATAATTATTATTTTTGTTCGTGAGGCGGAGTCGTTATTGGCAAGTGGACGCAAACTTATCGACCGGGGTGATTAAAAAACGACCCCCCAAATAAACAGTATGCACGTGCACTACCTAGCCATAATAATGTTCACTCGTCGTCAAACACCATTTTACGATATTTAGCACAAAACGATAACGAACATAATATTATTATTAGTAGTGCCTATTGTGATACCATTTCGTTTGGTACAATGGCGGTTCGTTTTCCGTGGTCGTATTATTATTTTTCACGTAACTCGATTTAAAAGAAATAAAACACTAATAACAATAAAAAAAAAAAACTGTAATGGCCATTTTTAAATCGTGGTACGACGCACCGTCCCGTGCGGGGTAAGTGACTGCGGTAATATAATAATATTTAAAACAATAATTATTATTAATAATATTACTATACGGTTTTCACCTAAGTACGAATAACAATAACTATAACCCAATAACTGTTGGCCGGTGAAAAAAAGTCAAATAATGGCAAAAACAAAAATAACACCATCCACACATGATATTATTATTATTATTTATTATTATTAAAACGACTGCATTGTGTGTGTTTTTCTGACCGTCTCGTAGCGAGTCCACCACACACGTGATATTATCGTTTTAATTCTGTGGGACGCATTTTTTTTTATATATATATTTATTTTCAACGTACGCCTATATAAAAAAGAAGAAAAAAACATCACGTAATTAAATGGGCGCACGAAACAGACGCGATTGTATCTGTCAAACCTACCTGCCTGCCATCCAGCCTTCGACTATCCGCGTCGACTTCGTAATGGCAGTCGACAACGTTTGCTCTCGACGACAACGACGACACATAATAATATTATTATTTATAATATTATTGTTCGAAGCGACGCTTCGTGTGTGGCTGTTAGGTAGGCACATCATTATTTATTATTATTATTATTATTATTATTGTTATTAGACAATTAAATTATCATGTGCGTTCGTATAATAATAATATTATTATTGTAATCATATTATACTTTATAATAATATAATATGGATGCACTGTAATAAAGAAGTTAATATTATACAGTCCTTTTTTTTACACGCACACGATATGCCTAGTAAATGCCGTCATCGCGTAATAACAATATTATTATTACCGTCCGAAAAATCGGAATAATTAACAGTCGGCGACGGAGACGAAAATTTGTATATCCGATGTATGGAGGCATCGCGTCGCGGTCGTATATACAACGGACGCGACGGGACAACCGATCTTAATCTTACGTACGAGTGTACATATTATATGATAATGCTATGATAGTAGTACCTATTGTAACAATCGTATAATCCAGACAATGCGATGTCGGTGGTTATAATAATGTAATGTTATATAATAGTAGTGTAATAGAAGTCGTATACGACAATCACCGTCGTCTCTGAGAATCAAATCCGTAAAATAAAAAAATAATAATTAAATAACAATTTAAAATATAATGATACAATAATAATCATAGTAATTGTTATTATAATATTATTTCTCTATGAATTATAACGCCTTGTCTATCACTGCGGATAATAGTTTAATATGATACCTCATCATTGTTTTCGTATATAATTAAGTACTATGAATGTCGGTCAATTTCCATATTGTAGGTAGGTACGCTACTACTATAGTTTACTATAGTATGTATGTGCAGATTGTAAAATATGTTGTTTATATTTTTAATACAAATTAAATATTAAAAAATTAAAACAACAATTATAATTTTAAGTAACATGTTATAATTTTATTATGGACATCACCATTACTTTATGTTTGTTCCGAACAGTGGTGTATCCGAGGGGTCTGGAATAGGCGCAAATGGGGTTTGAAATTTAGGGGGGGAGTCGAGCTTAGGTCTATAATCTATATCCGTTGTTCATTATCATATGAATTCTAAAACTTATAACTTACTTGGTAGGTATAACATTAATATCGCATACATACACATAACACAACTATATATAATATAGGTATCTGGCTATAATTGAATAAACAACTTTTCCGATATAAATGCTAAAAACGAAATCATATATTAAATATAATACCATTATGTTATAAATAATATCTTGGCCCATAGTAACGAAATTTGTTTATGTAAATGTAAGTTTTAAAAGTAATTATATACACGACC
>NC_042493.1:74390479-74396364 GCF_005508785.2 Acyrthosiphon pisum
CCTAGTTTATTTAACTTTACCCCCCCCCCCCCCCCCAAACATTAATAATACTAGCTATATCACTTCCGAATACCTATCAGCGATAGAACCCTTTGCCAATATTATACCACCCCCATACATCACTCAATATTATTTATGGAAAAATTGCCAATTTCCTTACAAACACTGTAGATTATTTTTTACTTATTTTATGCGCGTATGATCTATGCGTTCTATCTTCTTATTCGATGGGGAGAATTTAATCTACCACAGAGATATCTAAATATCTTCACGTTACACTAGTACGATTTTTAGGTCTCAATATTATTAAACAATACTGTTTCACTGCATAGGTAAATTAAAAACATAAACAGAAGGGTATCATTCTAGTTTGTAGGTACTAAGTAATAATAGCTTACAACACAAGGTAACATATTATAATTATTAATGTCTAGGTTACAACTGGTAGGTATTTTGTTACAACTATTTACTATTAGTTTAAAAGTTGAACTGTAGTCAATTATTGGTATACTCAGTTTCAAAATAGTTATTACATGATACCAAACAACTAACAAGTAACGTCCTCTCACAATGCTATTTAATCGACATGACACACGGCATAGCTGTGGATGTGCTTTATCACTTCGTTTACAGTATGTACCGTATGTATCTTGTATATTAGGTCCCTATAGAGATGTTCTATCTATGTAGGTATATAATATTATATTATTATCTATGGTTATAATAGTGACTCCAGCTACCCAATAATTAAACACGCACCGAAACCTTCGTTAAGTATAAAATTGTTTTCCAGAAGGGCTAGCAGACGTACTTAGAACCTACTAAATACATCTCATATGTATATTAGATTTATAATTTGTACACAACTATTTCATTTTACTAGTACAGTAATAGCTGACCCGTAATATATGTATCTCTAATTCAATAGTAATTAACTTTTGAACATAGCTATTGATATTTGCTGACATCTGAGTATGCTTTAACAACACCCGTATCTTTTGGACAATAACTATTACCTTAAACTGTAAAAGTTACATTTAATTTTTTAATGACTAAGTTTTTCAAATTAAAAATATTAAAATAGGTATCTGGTATATGGACATAAAACTTACGTGATAAAATAAAATAAGTAATTACAAAATCATTCACTTTAAAATATGCTTTACCTAATCAGCCTTAATTTATCAGTCCAAGAAAACAATTACTAGGTATTGAAACTCATATCATGTTACCTGCGCAATTATAGGAAAGGACAATAAAGCAAAATGTAAGCGGAATATAATCATAAAAATCCGTCATTATTTATTATGTATTTTCGAGAGTAAAATAATAATGGTTATAATATTGAAAAAGGAAGTGTTGAAGTTTATGCATTAAACGTTAATTTTATTATATTACTTTAATGTAAAGTAATTAAACATTATTTATACTGCTAATTTCCATAAGTATATGTACTAATTGTTCTGTTAGGGAATTGTTCAAACCGACACTTTTTCGAGCGAAGCGATGAAACATTTTCTTAGAGGCAATTTTGGAACATTCTAAAAACCCTCGACATAAAAACCTGGACACGCCTATGGTTTTAGGAAGTAATTCGAGTGTATAACTACTAAAAGATTTACATTTTTCACGGCGAGGGCTACTATACATTACCCAAATCGCTTTCTGCGGGGCTCGGCAAGCCACGCGCGTAGGAACGCGCAAGAAAGCGTCGGATTATTTTTTTTAAAGGTTTCGAAAACTTTTAAACTTTTCATTATTTATGGACGTCATTTATTCAAAAAGATAGAATTTGCTTACTCGTTCTAGCAACGTCTGCAATTCGGCGATACTTTGGATAACATGCACGCGTGTACGCATATACGCATGCGTGTTAAATGCACACTACACACACACACACACATACACATTTAATAATAATTTATAACTCGCGTCCACATAAATCAGCAGGCTGCAGAGGACCGCGTGTGTAATGTATTATTATTATTATAACTGTGCTCGAATATATTATATTATAATAATATCACATAATATCACATTCGCGCGTATACTTACAAATAGCATCATAGAGTCGAAATGGCATACGACGAGCATACCTATATATATTATGGTATGTACATACACAATATAATATAACAACAATATTTGCAGATCGTTCTGCATAATGTTATTATGTATACGCAGTCATTATCTCGCTACCACTTTGACTAGCGTGTTCTATGTATAATATTGTTTATAAACATATTATTATACATTTACAATATATGACATACATACGTGGAGAGACTTTAATAATACAATATATATATATATATATATCACGACGTATAATCGTACAATAACAATATAGAACACAGTTTTCGTACGATACAGATGCAATAATAATAATATCGTTGTCTTTATTGTTATTGAGTACCCGACATCCACCTGTTTACCTTCGAATTATTATTATTACGTTATTACGTTTTATACGAAATCGGATTTTTCGTTCGATCATATCGCGACGCGTCGCCACGGTGATATATGACAATTATATTATAATATTACCATTATTGCCCATAATATACTGTATAATAGTATATATTATTATAATATAACTTGATCACGATCGTTTTGTACACACACGACGATCATAATCATTATAGGTGACGGTGTGTCGCATGTATTATAATAATATGTACCTATATTTTACATACCTACCTATCTGTATTAACACACTCGATACATCATAATATTATTATTATTATACCTAATATTAAATCGACGAGCGTGTAGTCGTGTCAGGCGAACGAATACATCGATTCACACATCACACGATGACAATAATTATTTTAGTGTTGCCGTCCGCCGATAAGTGCCATCGCGTGTTCCCACGGTCGTCGCGTCGGACTTGCCGCGACCGAATCGTGTACAAACACTGCACCGATCGGCATTAAAATGTTTTACAGGATAAGAGTTTCGGTACGATCGCACTCGGATGTGTTGTAGTGGATGGCAAACGAATGGAAAACGGAACGTTGTTCATGACGCCGACCTGTAATTCAATAACATTGTGATGCGTCGACAAAAATCGTTAACGGCCGGAAAAGTGACGAAATCATCATGGGAACACAGATATTATAATACAATTCATAAAATATATCGTCGAGTCACAAAAATAATATTGCACTGTCCGTGCGTGTATCCAACGAACGAGTAAGTCGATGTGAACAGTGAGAGTATTTAAATACAAGTGCACGACGTTGGAAATATTGTCTATTCGTGGTTTTTCTAATTTTCTGCACGCTTTTCGCGTATCCTCCTCATAGTTCTCGTTCCATTTATAAAATCCGTGACATTGCCATGGCATACCCGATATGAACGTATAATTGTTCTATAAGTATGTAATAGGTATACCCGAAACTTTCCACAACTTGTTTGTGATCTTAGAATTATTGTTATGAATTGATTTCGATTCAACCACGGTCAATCACAACAGTCATTGCTCATCGTTGGAAAAGTTGTGTGCCACACTACCGTGGTATAGACGTACCTTAGATCTCACATTGCCATGGCGTATACGAACCTAATATTCTATTCTAAATTACTGAAACTTGCCGAAACTCGTTTGCGATCTTACAATCATCTTATTATTATAATCATGAATTTGTTTGAAGACGGTTAATGGACACAGTCATCGTCGGAAAAGCTGCGCTGTATACCGCGGTGTTTATAGACTTTTCGTTAATCTCGCGAATAGTTTCGTTTAAATTCGTTCTTTCGAGCATCTGACGCCGGACATGTATGCACATAAATTATTATCATAAACGCATGTATAATATTATATATACCTACCATAATATACGTGTACAACGAGAATTTATATCGCCCTAGATTTATTTCTGCGGGCGTACGAATGTTCCACTTCGGTGCACGCTTGTCTCTCGTTCTTTTTTCCATAATAATAATAATAATATTGTTTATTTAATGGATGTAATTTACTAAACGCGTTTTTACCATCACCGGTTCGCATTTGCTACGCGAATAGAAAATTAATTTGTATAAATTAACGAATAAATAACGATTTCGGGATAGAAGAAAAGCCGGAGCACGTTGTGTACATACGCTCGGGTACTGAACTTGATTACAATGGAGTTCTGCATACATATATAGTTGGGCCACACACAACGACTTATAACATTATAATAATAATTATTATTATTCATACGTTTTCGTCGAAAGTATTACATGAAGTAATTTTTGAATATTATGAGACGCGTATTTCAATGCTGTGCAGTGGCGTACATTCAAATTTGCTCTGGGGGGGGGGGGGGGGGGGGGTTCAAAAAAAAATAACCAACACTAAAACCTTCTCTTTAAAACTACCCATTTTCCTAACAATCACAGGTTACAAGGGGGTCATTGTATAATGAGTTGTATTAGACTTGAATTCAATGATAAAATATCATTGTATAAGAAAAATGATTTTGAGCGAGGATGGTTTGTCACTCTGAATATTTTATATTGTTATTAATTATTTTATCATGTAAGTTGAATTAATATTATAATATTATAATTTTTTATTCGTTTCTATGGTGATAAACAAAGCGTTAAAAATTAAAATCCCATTTTTATCGTTTTTTCGTAATTTTTCGGTGGTTTTTCCCCGTGGCATTAAATAACTATGGAGAAAATCAGAAAATAACCTCTTTAAAGTACCATCTTTGATCTAATTTGCTAAAAGATAAGGTAATATATGTTAAATCGAAGCACTCCTCCTGGAAGAAATTTTGTATACAGGAACAGGATATATATAAAAAAAAAAATAAACACCATTATAAAACAATACCTTCCTCGCTCCGCTCAGAATCTAAAATAGTAGATAAGAAAATCCATTTTATATGACATTGTCGACGTGCGCCGAGTCGGCGGCAGTCAGCAATGGAGATGTTGGTATTGTGTTTTCATGTTTTAATGTTTTTCTAACTTTTCATAATAACTTCTATATTCATGAAATAATTACAATTTAAACATGAATAAATAAATTATTTCAGACTATTTTTTTAATAAATCTTTAATAATCAGAAATCAAAATTAACCGAAATTAACCGGTATTTTTCAAACCCGGTATTAACCGGTTCTAGAACCCTTATATTTTTTTAGAAAACCGAAACAAAATCGGAACCCTTAAACAAATTAATTTAATAACCAGAACCGGAACCGGAACCGAAACACCCAACAGGTTCCAGTCTCTGCCTTTATGTAGAAAAAATTATTTTTGCTAGTTATTTTTAAATATAGTAGTAGGTTACAAATAAATAATGATAATAATGACATATACGTCTTTATGTTATACTTATAAAGAAATATTAAAAAATATATAAGTTGTGTAAAATACTAAAATGTATAAATGAATAGGAACGTAATATTAAAAAAAATAATTTTTGTTGTCAATAAAATATAGAAAACTATGATAATAATTACAATTCCTGTCATAATTCATTTTTTTTACTCACTTTTGTTAGCACTGTTTAGGTTAGGTTGCTGGTTCACTACTTTTTAAAGTAGTTATTTGAAACCAACTTAACAAAAGCATTGTGTATTATATTAAACTTTTTTTTTGGTCGAAAAGTGAATCGGCCGAAAAGGAAAGGGTACGTTTTTGGTCGTATTAGGATGTATTAATGTCCTCACGCAACTAACTGACTGTGTACGATCAAATGTCTATTTTGATTGATATACAGCACCCACAATTTCGTTATGAAATCTTTTTTCGTTGTTGGTAAAGTATAGTGTTATACTCAATAGTCAAGTTATTATAACGTATGTTTGTGTATACACGGGTGATTAATAATAAGAAATTCATCAATAATATCACAATTTTTTTTTTGGGTCCTGGGGGGGGA
>NC_042493.1:74396414-74417230 GCF_005508785.2 Acyrthosiphon pisum
CCCACCCCCCGTATGTACGCCACTGATGCTGTGGGTAACTACTAACTACCCATAATTGATGATACCATACAGCATTATCACTTGCATTTACGTTTACCTATATTTTTGTCTTGTAATATTAATACGATTATTAATTATTATTATTCGTATGTATAGTGCTGTAGGTTTCTTCTTAAAGAGAAATAATTATGTATTATAATTTTAATTAAAATTAAATTAATATTGAACGCAAAGACCATTGTTTCAAAACGTTTCACTTTGAAAAATTGTCATTGGAAATGCATTACATTTTATACATACCTACTACAACAATATAATTAGGTAGCCAAAAGAGCGTCTCTGATATTAATTGATTTTAGAACAATTTGATTATGTTTTATAATATAATGTAGATGGGAACAAGTATTTAATTTTTTTTACGTCAATATTAAATTTCATCCAAGCAATATTGTATTTTAATCAAATTATATTATAGAGGGTGGGTATACAATATTTTAATTGTCAATTGAATGTATATGCACTCATTTCAAACTCCATTAGTACTCGGAAATTATTAATTAGTATTCATATTTATTTGTTTCTATAAAATAATGCATTGTTCCTACTCACTTATACGGTAATATTATTTGTACCTATTTAAAAAATATAATAATCTATCATCATCCTTTTTTTTTTAATTCAGATAGAAACATAAAATATTGAAGTACTTTGTTTTAATTATAAAACATTAAAAACGATTTAATGTAATTCAATATTTTTACCAAAAACAAATGACATTCTTATTTTTGGTCTCGAAATTCATTAATTTATTTCTATGCATTTGTTTTTGTAACAAAAACATACCAGCTGACCTTGATTTTCAATTAGCGTTTTCCTTAGGACCGCATTAATAATCTCGAAGACGGGTGCGGTTACAGGTAGGAAACAGGTAACTACCTATAGGTATAATATGTTAAAAACAAACTACTTAAATATTTTTACTCGACTGACTACTAATTTAAAAAAAAAAATAAAAACAACAATTTATATTATATCCGTAACGGAAAGCTTGTGCGTCGTGTAAGCCTTTTATTTTTTTTAAAGCAATTATTATTGGATGTATAGTGTGTTCTTTTCCATTTTCAAACTCGATTTTCGGTGTCTTCTCTCCCTATCAGATTCTTGATTCCCATTTTGCTGCATCAATAATAATGATTTATAATATAATGTATCATACAATTCCATATTATACTACTACCTACGTAATAAACCGGTGTGTTTTATATAATACGCTGTGTATAAAATATGTATAATATAAATATTATATTATGCCCGTTGCCAATGCCGACTTTTGCCTATTTCATATAGATATGTTTTGTGTGCATATAATATAAATAAATTGTTGATTTGTTCATCTCGAAACATTATTTACTATAGAATTTTGGCTTTGTCACTGTTACAATAGCATTATCTTCGTGGTCGTTATTACATTAATCTATTCTGTCACTCAGATGATAATATGATATTATAAATTATAATTTATGTGAGTGCCTGACTATGATATAATATTTGGACTAAACCTGTATTTTACGAATAAATAAATCACGTTAAAATATTAATAATTATATTCCATTTTGTTATTTAAAAAATATAAAATAACAATTCAGAACGTATCTCCGTGATGGTGTTTGTGTTCTTCCACTGTAATTGACACTTTATTTTTGTTCATACGCCAATCAGTATAATACTACTCGTACCTATGCATTAATTTTTTTTTTCAATAAACACAACAAAGACGTGTGTTATATTATAATATTATTAAAGTAAATATTTCTATTTGCTATGACAGTCATACGTCATAGGTACAGGTAGTATGTTCCTACAAATTAATTGTATGTATACCAAACGTGCACTAAAAACCACTATCTTGTCTGCATCGGCACAACTCTTGAGGTGAAAAAGTTCAACTTCAGAATTTTTAATGTTATATCTGAAGCGAGTTTTTATTTAATTTATTTTTAATAATATAGATACAATATTATTATATAAAAATACAGTTGTATAAAGCAGAGACGTATGCACCTAGCTAAGAATCAAAAAAATAATGATTTAATGCAATTATTATAAAAGCAAGACAAATTTAAAAGGTGATTGGAATTATCCTCACATTGTGGGTGTACTATTATGGATAGCAAGATATTGTTTCTTGAAAATAAAAACTAATTTTACCTGGTTTACTTAGTACATATACCTACCTATAACTTAAAAAATCTGAACTAAGCATATACATACAATTTTTACAACCTAAAAAAAAGCCTCTATGTTTGTTACATAATTTATAGCATCACCTTAATTTCATTCTCAGCTACGTAGAAGAAAAATCACCACACACCAAGAAAATTTGTTTTTTATTCTGCAGTTTTACATATTAATAGGTAGTTAAGCCATATTATTAGTGTATTACATATTAATTATTATCATGCTGCATTGAAAATTCATACACCCTACTTATTACTATAAAACACCAAAGTGTATACATAAAAACGTGCTTAAAATTATATTGAGGATAAAAATTATAAATAAAAAATATTGTGTCGCGTGTTAACAACATCCCATTAAGTAAACCATATAAAACTTGAACGAATAGTCGTTTTTGAAACTAGTAAGTAGGTACCTGCATTTATTTACATGTATACAAGGTGAATATTTTATCACAAAACATTCATTTTCTTATCAAATTCGTATTCTTATATGAAAAATATTGTCGGGAGGATCTAGATACATACAACTCAAATATTATACCAACATATATATACGATACATACCTAAGTAGTTTAACTTATTCAAAATTAATTTTATCATAAAAAAATATAAGAACTAAAATTATTAACGTTAAAAAAATCAAAAATATTGTATCGTAAATTGTAAAGACTTCAAACAATGTACAAAAAAAAATATTTAAAAAAATATATTTACCAAAGAAATTACTATTCTGTGATAAAATAATCACCCTAAATACATTATACGTGTTTTATATTAATTTAAAACTATAGGTACCTACAGTAGCTGCACCAAAATATACGTGGCACTGACACGCATGCTTCGGTAGGCGAAATGTCTTTGTTAACTTTTCATTACGATGACTGTTTCGACTGTACCTGTCTGTGCTTTTAACGTATGGTTTTGTTTTTTTTCCCCGTTCGTTACGTACAACTTGCGGATTAAAGTGTTTTTGAGAAAATACGCCCCAAAACATATAGTTCAGCTGGTGTAATAAGGAAAGTTCAGGCGTGAGTGAAAGATAAGAAGTTCGCCAGTTATGAGGTAAATAGTCCACGGAAAAAAACTAAAACAAACTAGGTGGGTACCTACTACATATACTTCATATAATAGCAGGAGCACGTGATATTATAGCGGAGAGCTGAACGATGAGGTAAGAAACCCAACATTTTCCTTATAATTTACGAAATATCTCTGAAGATGAACATCTCTAAATAAAATTATGAAACTTCAACAGATTACCTAATGACGTCGTTTCCGTCATATTTGGCTCTGTAGTATTTTATTTGTCAACAGGTAGGGCGTATATTAATTTAATACATAATAATATTATTATGTATAACAGTGTTATTACACGTTCAAGGAAAGACATCGAATATATTATTAAACCATGGTACCTACGTCTGCAACCAGCCACGTCACCGGATGTGTACATAAAATAATGTATATTATGACAAAATATACGTAGAAAAAAATATTACACTCAAATATGACCATATTATTATTAATATAACGCTTTGTAACGGTCTTCGAGTGAGATTGATTAATCCATATATTATTATTATGTGTATGTGTGTGTGTACTGTGTATACATAGTTATGGATCGAGTCGATGTTGTTTTTAATTGTTTCGCTAACTGTTGTAAAATTTAATTTCGTAAATGGAACTGCGAGCGCCGCTGACGTTTTCTCTGAAACACCAACGTATTCTCAAACAAAACAACAGTAGGCACGCTATTATAAAATTAATAGTAATATCGTAAAAAGTGTTATTAATATTTATAAGCTGTTTATACCTGCTGTTGCAATTATTATCGACACTTGTAAAAAATAACTTAGAATGAATTTCATCGATATTAAAATAATATTTGTGTATCAAAAAAAGAAAATGACAACCATCATAATATTATATTATTTCGTAAAATCTTTGTCGGTGAGGATTTAAAATATTTTTGTATGATTGACCTTTAAAAATACTGATATTTTATAATATAATTGGAAAGTTTACAGCTATCATGCGTAGGTGCAAATCGGTAATGAAATCACCATGGGGTGTGAGCTCTAAGCATTTTTTTTTTTTTAATGGAAAACTGACGGATGAAGCTTTGCCTCCCCACCATAATCAATAAAAAATAATAAATATTATTACAATTTTACAATCACTTTTACAGAAAATGAATACATATATTTTACTGATAGCTTACAATATTGCAATATTAAATAGATTTTTCTGCTACACATTGCAAATATCATTAAGCACTATAAATATTTTAATGACACATGGTAACAATATATTTTACGGATATGTTGTACAATATCCGTATAGCCTGCACTAAATCGATCTTATAAAATTGTTGACCTAGCCTTCGTTTTCAATATTTCCAATCGTTCAAACGAATTTTAATATGATCATTTTTTTATTGTACGGAAAACACATGATTTTATTAAAAATGTTTTTTATTTTTTCCAGTATAGTGCACAGTGAAATCGATCGAAATAAATTATGGAATATATTCGGTTAAATTACTCAAGACTGTTTGTTCCAATTCGGTGATGCATTTATATTAAATGCAGTAAAAACAATGTGTACATTTACAGTTTAAATCTACAACAATATCAAAATTCTAAATTTTAAATTATCCATACAAATTATAGATAGTGACAATCTTTCAGTAAGTATGCAGCTCAAAATCCATCATATCAATTGAAATATATATATATTTTAAAGCTCATACAAGCATCATACGTCGCTCATTCTATATGGATCTACGCGTTAGCATTATAATTTATAATCTTGTAAAGGAATTTACGTGTTTATATATAATATGTTATATATTGCTATAAATATTTGTATTTGTATATAATCTGTTATGTATTTCACTGTTGTGTTACTTCACAAAAAAAACCTACAGATCTACGAGAACGGTAAACTAAAAGCTGGTCATCAGAGTATTCTAAAACTTAAAACTATTTAGGAGCAGAATAAAAATATTATATCGTTAAATGTTTTTTCATGTAAAATGTATGTATTAAATTTAATATTTAGATAAATGTTGAGTTACATAGGTATACACTATACAATTTACATGATAAATAATATTTCACTTAGAAAAAAACATGTACTTAGTAATAAGTAATAAGTAATAACTATGTCGTGATGTATGTATTTTATCAAGTCATTTATAACAATTACATTTTATTTTGTTGTGAAAAAAATTTAATAAATCTCAAATTTAATAAAACTAGTGTACATAACATGGGTTATAATATTTTTAACTTGTTTAACAAAAGTAGTGGTGGTTGAGTGGATTGAGGTGGTTGGATAGTGTCGTCTGTTATTTTTCTTTTTTATCTTGAAACAATATTAAATATGAATAGTGTGTATTATTAACAACTGATTTTGAGTGAGGAAAGTACATAAGATACTGTTCTCGTACCAGAACTCATTTTTTAAATTAGTCATGATATAATATGCATTTGACTGCAATCTCTACAGTTTTCAATTTTCAACAGTTCAAATAAATAAACATTTTAAACAAATATTATCATTATATTATGAGTTTACTTCTAACAGTAGGTACCTATGTAAATGAAAATGCAACATGTGCACTAAAAAGTAAAAACTTCAATAACGAATAATTCACAAATAAAATATAATATATAGGTATGTCATTTCGTGTTCATATCAATAGGTATCTAAAATTATTTTAAAACAAATAAACTCACTTCCATTATAAAAAAAATTGTTTTGCGTTCAAAATTACATTATGGTAGGTACCTAATCAAATCTTCAGCTTCAATTACGAACGGCTTCATTAGCGCATTTACAAAGATCAGTAATTTTTTTTATACGGGAAAATGTATTCTGCGGTCAAATATTTTGAAATTTTCTTGATACAGCGATTCATTGTTTTTATTATTAAATTCTTCAAATATTTCATTTTTATTTGAAGTTGCGCCGACGAATACTTCAAGGGCATATTCTAACTTTTGTAAGGTTAGGTATTATAAGGCGATCAGGATTCTGTAAATAGTTAATTTTACTGACTAAGATTATGGCTTTGTCTACGCGTCTTCTATTGTCACGCACGTTGATATTTTTTTGGCTTTTCCACATTTTAGTATACATTTGTTCTTCGTCACTTTTCAATTTGCATCTTTATTATATAAAATAACTATTTATATTATAGGCAAATAACCAATAATTAATATTTCTGAGCACTATATTAATACTTATTTTTCATTACCCACAAATTATAACGAAATATAACAATTACTACGGAGTACGGTGCATAGGTACAGACTTATACATAATAAAGAAAAATATAATTTATTCATTCACAATATAATAAAATAAACTCTGTATAAAATTCAAATAGATTTGATATAAGCAAATAAAAAAAATGTAGATATTTATAAGAAAATATTTTCCGCTTACTTTAGGTTAGTGCTAAATATTCTAAATAAAATTATAACATCGTAAAAAAAAATGATTTTAGTACTTTAGTTGAATATTTTGTTAGATATTAAAGTACAAATATTTACATATTATACAGTATACATATTTTATGAAAACTAACTTACATAGAAACCTTTTATTAAGTTAAGCAAGCATTCTAAGGTCTTCTAACTTTCAACTTCCTATTTGCCTTAATTAAAAAAAAAATATATCCATATTAAGGAAATAGTACCAGGTTAAATAGGTACTTAACTGTAATTTATCAATTACTATAATTTTCCAAATCGTATGATGTATGTACAATATTGATAACAATTATTGGGTACTAATGAAATATTGTAAAATAATATTTATAGTTGGATTTTTATGACTTTTACAAAATTTCTTTTTTGTTATGTACAATGTACATTGAAGACCAAATTATAAATTCCTTTGGTATGACGTAGAAGCCGTTATATTACATTAAAATGTATTGTTATTATTTTTAACGAATACATAGGTACCTAAGTTGTTTATATTATTTGTAATTTTTCATAAATTTAAGAAATGTTAAGTTATTTTCCTTAAACTTTAGATTTTACAGAAATCTTTTAGAACTCTACTCAAATAAAAATATTACATACAATATGACGTATAAAGTTATAAATTATATTAATACCTAATACTATTACTTTTTATTAATTTAATATGTTTTAATTTTGATTTTTGATCATAATATTATATATATATTTTTTAATACATTTTATAGTTTTAGAACAATATTACCTAAAGAAATATGGTATATTAGTATTTTCCATTATAATTTTTAAAATGTAATAATATTATTGCAGATATTGATCGATATTAAAATATCACAAAATGATCACTCCACCGTCGCGGTCGTGTTCAATCATGACTCGTGACTCAATATTATATATTTGAAATAATAAAAAAAAAAAACTGTTTATTTTAGTTGGGGTTTGACGATCGAACAATATCATAAATAAGGACTTTAGGATTCATTTTATTTTATTATTTCAATGGCTGATAAGAATTCTGCACAAGTGCAATAAACGCTGTATTGGACGTAATATTTTCAGAAAGCCAATGTCTTTAAATTACATTTTCATTAAATTTATTGTCTTGTAATAAATTTAACGGTAATTTTTCTTTCCGCAATTTAAAGTGTCTTTAACATATAATTTGTAAAAATTAATCGCAAATGTAAATTATGAACACTTCCGTTCTATTATCGATTTTCCATTCGGACCATATTACAGTATTATAGAGTAGTATATGATATATTATATTATATACACCGACGAGGAACATTATTCTGTACATGTTTGGACTTGCCTTCTATACATTATCTAAGCCGAATATATACGGAACTTACAGCCTACACCCACGTCTTATTCGAGGGTTGTATACGCAGTTTGCAAACTTGTTATATATAAAGTATAATAATATACTGTATAACAATATATAGCATATATATTATATATATATACACACAAAGTATTTACTACATATACATGTGTGCGTTTGTGTGTTTGTATGGTACAGTGTACATAGTACGTATATTTGGGAATAATACTCAATATAGTGGAGGTGCACAGGCTCGGGTGAGTAGGAGTGCGGTGCGGAGTGGTTATGATGTTTCATACGATATTTTCAAATTTACCAAATCGAAGATTGCCAATCTAAGGTATACAATACTGCAGTCTGCTATTATGTCGTATCATTTTCACACGGTTATGGTGAGTATTATGGTATAGTGCTGGTATAATCGAACAATATTTAACGATCCTGTGCAACTCAGGTCCGTCAGTATATTATATTATATTATATTATATATAGGTAGATATATATATTCATGCTGGAAACGTTCAGTGCAGTTATTCTACCTTGGTGTATCTTCTTATTATATTTCCCCCTTACAAATCTTACACCAAAACCAACACACAGCAGCTCGTCGTTATTATTGTGTTATTATCACTATAATATTATACGCGTATCTGCATAATATTATTATATTATATGGATATATATAATATATACGCTACCTAGGTAGGTGTATCGTTGTACGAAGCGTATTCGGTTACGACGGGTTTGAAAAACAAAAATCAATCGTTCTAGAAAAAAAAAGTCACATGGCTCCCGTGTTTTTATAATAATATATTGTATATTACATATCATAATAGTATAATCTATAATAATATATACAAACAATATGGCTGTATGGAATTTCGTTATCCTACAGAGGGGCAGTCGCGGTGGCTTCGACTAGATAAAAGCATAGTTTTCAACGATACATTTTCCACCACCGTCGATATTGGGTTTCTTCAGATTCGATTACACTCGTATTATAGGTGCACTGTTTTTCAGTGGCTGGATGTATACGTACAAGTGCGTGTGAGAGAGTTTTAGCGTAATGCATTGCAGTTGAGAATCATCGACACCATACTTTAATATACATCCTGCAACTATCTATAATGAAATTTGTTGTAAGGTAGCACGCCGGGGTCACCTGCGGATTCCCATAGAATGGATTATATAGTGAAGATACTTCTTTTTGTCGAGGAGTTATTCTTGAACGGCAGAATGCTGCAAAACGGAAATTCGCTGGAGACCGGTTCGAACACCGCGCCGATTCTCATGACATTGACATCTCACTTGATGTTAATCATCGACGAAATCTAATTTTAATTGAACGTTTAAATCGAAATAATCTGATAAACCTAAACGCGCGTAAGACTGTTGTGATTGTAAATAACAAACCATGAATGCAAACCTTTCCGCCGGGGCATTGCACATCACAGATCAATACATTGGAACCGGAATGATTTTTTTTTCAATTTTAATGATTGAACCGAAATTCGAATAGCTTTTATTTCACAAATTTCCTTTGATACATTTTATGTGATTTCATCTGTATTTTTTGCGGATATAGTTTGATTTTGGGACGAGTCGCATTTAATGATAATTACTGACATGAATGCAATCTCAATTGATATTAATCATATATAAATAAATATTTTTCTTTATCAATATATTATTTTAAAGTAGTCGTCAATGATGATAGATTACTGTAGTAATATGTTTTGAAATTAAATAATACACCAAGGAATGTTCTATATTATAATCTAAAAAATCTGGTGCCTACATAGTTTTCAAATTAAGTGTTGCCTGAACTACTGAACACCCGTGTTAACCCATATTAACCCGAATAATAACGGTTATGAGCCCGGAATCATTTGTTTAATTTTTTTGTTCCTGTGTTTGACACATCTAGTACCAGAAAACCGAAACCCGGATAAAAACGATTCGGGCCCTGCTTTGCACCTCACCTCCGCACATAAGCCTTTCCAACTGTAATAATGATCATAACGATCTAGAATTAAAAAAAAAAAAAAAAAAACATAAAAATCATTTGATATTACATTATTGTCGGGAAAATATTTGATATACGACATGATTATAATATTTAAAATATATTTTTCTCGTATATAGGTACGCGATAACCAATCAGCATGGTGATACTACGACGGCGATCGCTACAACCACGCGGGTGCGGGATAGAGGAAATCGTAAAAGCTCGTCGATTCGTAGTTTTGTGTTGTGGATAAAAAAAAAAATAAAAAATATATAATAATATTGCGGCTGCGGCGTTCCGCCGTGACGAACACAAACGTCATACGCGGCGGCGCATGATTGATCGATGCACTTTTCGCGATCACCTGTCGCCGCCACCGTATACGACGTACGACTATTACAACACTATATTTGCCATCATCGTTGTGCACACACAAACACGCCTCGATCGTATCCTGCTCTATATAATGTTACTCCGTCGACGATGAAAAATTAACGCGGAAAAAAAACTGACATTAACGTACTATATTCGCTACGATGATGATAATAATAATAATTGTATAATGTTATAATGTATTTTACTTTCGTTACCTCACGTCCAGACGATATATTTCACGAATTTGAGAACTTGAACGGACGACGGTGGTGTCAAAGGACGAACAAGGGGGGGGGGGGAAGTGGAATGTATTAACGCCGATAATGTAATAATATTAATAAACTGTTTATTGTGTAATTGAAACTCCGAAACGAGTGCGGTGTGTGACATAATAATAATATTCGTATTCGGTTGACGTGAACTGCAATAACTGTTTTAGTCGTCGATTAATGCGAACGTTAATACCTAATTTGTGTTTTTTTAAATATCCAGTAAATATTAAGTTCCCCGTTCAAGCCAGGTATGATAGTATTACAATATTGTTAGGTAGCTATTACAATATAGGTAAAGGTACATTTATATTAGCACCGTTTCATTTAAATCTTATATTCTTCGCGTATTCTTCGGTTTATTTCCACCAGTGTAGTGTGCATAGTGCATACACCGTTATCAGTATATTTATTTTGTCTTCTTATCGTAACATTTCGTATTCATTATGTTCACGCATCTGTACAAGTTAATTGTAAAATTTTAATTGTGAATTTTAATTCCTATAATATTGTTATCAATCATGTGTCGACTGTCGAATGAATATAGTATAAATATAGCAAATATAAAGCATCGCAGTAGAAATAAAATCCAATTTTATGCATTTGGTCAATTTCTAAGGCTTTTCTCAGTTATTCCTGGTATTTTTCTAATCATACAATCGAAAAATTCATAGTCGTATATGCAGGGATGGAAAAAATACTTCATTTCATGTTTTGTAAAGACAAATTATTACCAAACACATTAAATGTGGGAGCTGAAAGTATAAAGTACAAAATACTTTTAAGTTAATTAGGAAATCATTGTATAAAAAATTATGTTAATAATGATAAATAAATAATATTATTATGATTTAAAACAATTATTAATACCTATACATAAATTATGATAAAATATTAATTACCTAAATTATAATATACATAATTCTGATAAAATTCTATAATGGAAAAACTTACGTTATTAAAAGTTAAATATTATAATATTAATCATGAATTTGAAAAAAACATTGTTCCCTTTTAAAAATATAAGTTTTTCAAATACTCATTATTATCACTATTCTTAGAATTGAATCTTATATAAAATACAAAATACAAATTACAATGAGTTTTTTATCAGAAAATGTAAAATGTATTTTGAATACTTACATTTAATTTAAGTGTCTATACTAACCATCCTTGATTATAATAGTTATATTATACTTGCGATTATGTTAGCTTAATTTTTGACCAATCGCTCAGAACTATTTTTGTCTATGAACTAACATATTATTAGGTATACAAGAAACAAGATTTATTATATGATAATTTCAATGTTAAAATGTATTGGAATTGGAAACGAGTATATATTTTTAATCAAAAATTCTAAATATTTATTTTAGTTATTGGTTTATAGATACTGTTAACACTTATATTATAAGTATGAATAAACCTATATATATATATATATTAGGGCCTATTTTAACGCAGGTTTGGACACTTTATTGTTTTTCGTAGCTCTAATTGAAAAATGTGGGAAGTTGGTATAAATAGTGGTTGGTGTGGGTATACCAAATCAAAGTCAAACACACTTCTAAGAACTCATTAAAATAAGCCCCGATAAAAACTTAGTTACCAAACTAAATGGAACAGTATAGATTGATCGGTTAATTGTTGTTACGCGTACCTATTCATTAAAATATATAATATTGGGAATATGCCTATAAAACTAAGTGCCAATCAAAATGATTAAATACATGTTATTTTAAGGCTAAATCATAATTAATAGAAAATTTGGCTTCTTAATGAATACATTTTATTGGATAAGACAAAAATAGCATTTATTATAATTGATAAAATGTACCATATTATATCAACCATTTTTTTTTTTTTCATTAATTAACCCACGGAAACTTAAGCTATTGGTTGGTTATTAACTGTGGAGGAGGGTACTGTAGCTTTTAAACAAGTGTGTTTTTTGTTTGGCAGAATCTTCAAGGGGACACCCGTAGGTATCTGTCATGCTCGGGCGGGGGATGGCGACCTCTCTCTCCAGACACCGTGACTGCTCGAAGAGAAGTTTCACCCGTGGCTGGGGTTCGAACCGGCGACGTTGCGCGTCGCAAACGACGTCTTAGTCCGCTCGGCCACTCCTTCCCCATCAAGGCATCAACCATTTTTATTACCTATATTATAAGTGATTTTCAAACCCTTCCTTTTCTCATTAAATATAGTGTAGGATTCCCCTAAATATATCAGTAATATTTCATGTATGCGTGCATATAGAAAAATTATACAGTTACTAGAAACTATATACGTGATATTGTAATGCAGTGAATTTCACAGTATGTACTATTTATTTTGTAGGTTTTACTTAGAAAAAAAAATTGAATAAGTGCAGCAAATAAAATAAAATCATTTATATTCACCTTTTACTGAAATACTGCTGTGCCTATCTATAAAGTTAATTGCATTATGATATAGAGTGCTTATAGTATGGTAAATTTGCGTAGAGTTTTAATATATAAATTATTTACACCTAAATACATATTTTCCGTGAATTTTTTATTTTATCTCTACTCAATAATTATTATTATACAATGAATTATACGCCAAACAATCAAATGGTTTATTAATTATTATTATTATAATTAAAATTATTGATCGTTATTTCATTTAGAACCCAAATACCCGCCGGTAGTTAATAATATGTGAATTATAGATTCCCGTGAAATATTTTTACATACAAAAAATCGTATTTAATTAAATGTTAATTAAAAGAAAAAAAACTGATGTGATATCATAACAATTATTTTTAACGACATTTCCAATGGATATAAGCACTTGTTGCTGATGATAGGTAGATGGATATAAAATTTTATAGATTTCTTATAATTATATGAAAATAAATCACTCCAAACATATTACAATATGGATTAACCTGGATATTTTTGAGTGGATTTATCCCAATACTGCAAGGTTTGTCCACGCGATGTACAGTTATGTTTATTGTATTGATGCAGATTTATATTGTTTAGACTTTATTTTAATTTAACCTAAATTCTAGGGCTTGCATTTGGAAAACAAAGTGAGAGAGTGTGTGTGCCCACCTGCATTACACTCTTTCATAGGCAATTGGGCCCGTGAAATAATAAGTGAATTAAGAAGAGAGTGAGAAAAATTGATATAATAAAAAAATATGTAATCTACGATAGAAATGTTTGTTTATTAATGGTTGCTATGGTAATTTATAAATAAATAAGCTAACAAATCGTTTAATTTTTTGTTACGATTTTTATTCCACCCACACCTCAAGAAAAAAGTTTTACTTCAAAAAATTCTGTTTTATATTATTTAAAATTAAAACGTTACACAATTTTTGCGTTTATTGTTATTTAGATTTAAAACGTTATCCAAGTTTTGCGCTAATCATCATATAGAACTAAAATGTTATAAAATGTTTGCGTTTATTGTTATTTAAAATAGTGTTAATACCTACCTATTAAATTTAAAAATAATAACTAATGCGGGTAGGTAATGGCCTGAATACGAAATATAATATAATCAATTCTTAGATTGTTTGCATGAAATAAATGTTTCTACAAAACCAATAGATCTTTTAAATAAATATATTTTAAAATATTTCGTTTAGCCATATTTTTCGTTCAACGATATTTTATAAATTGCGTTTTGCGTTATGCTTTGTTTAATGATGTATAATATATTTTGTTAATCGTTATGTTTTGTTTTGCGGTATTTAATAATTTTTGATTTTCGTTTTCCGTTATAATGACGTTTACAAATTCCAACAGTTTTTTGTCAAAAATAACGTTGTTATAACGTCTGTAAGCCCTGCAGTAAATTCTCTTGTGGGGTAACACTAATATTGTTCGATTTAAATATTCAACATTATCACAATAACTGTGAAGAATTTATGGACCTACGAATTAAGGTGGTACAATTTTTTTTCTGGATAGCGATCAAACTCAATATTTTTTATTCTATGTACAATTATGTTTATCCGTGATTAAGTGTATAGGTTATAGACTATAGTGGGTATATATTATTATAGACTGTAGTGTTATGGCACTATTGCGCAAATGTTTACAATATGCTGTGTGAAATTGCGAACAAACCACCTCCAGAAAGAGACCGATTGATATTGATATAACTTCAGAAAATCTGCTTTCATCTCGGCAAAGGCCACAAGATGACTACCAATCCCCCGTAAACTATTAATTACTGGCAGTGAGTAGTCACATAATATATAGGTATTATAATCTGCAATAATATAATTTTACCAGCAACGTCACCCGCCTCGAAATTCTATAGATCATAACTGTTGTAATAATGCGTGTACAATTTATAGCCGTTTCAGGTAAACAGAAGCACATAAATATTGTTTTATGTATATATTATTATTGGTAGGTACTACGTGTGGAATTCTGTTTGATGGCTTAATCTTTTAAAAGTTTTTTTGTTTAAATATTTATTTCTCTGGAATACTCAAAAAGTTTTTGGGTTATATGTATATTATACTTAATATATTAAATAATCGCCCTTGATGGAACATCGGGAAATACGAAAAATGAACGTGTTTTAGTTAAGAGTGGATATATATATTTTAATAATCACGATGGGTTTTTTTTTACATTTATCTAACTGCAGTGCAATATCGAATTGTATTCGAAATCGCAATAACATATTTTAGCAGCATTCAAAAGTCTTTTCAATATGATTCCTCGCTGAGATGATTAAGTCAGATAGTGATGTTTCTCGTTCATGAAAACGATCATCTGGACGGATTCGTAAACTTCATAATGTCTTACGAATAATATTGAGAGTATTTTGCTCGCCGGAGTTTAATTAATGATTATTATATCATGCTAAATGCTAGTAGGTACACTTGTACAATATACATCGTACCTATAACCATAGTAACCAGCTACGGTCACTGCGGTCATTGCAAAATTGCAGCAGTGTTACAGTGTTCAGTGGCGCACAAAATAAAATGCATCGTCTCTCCGTCGTCATATTGGTTTGTCGTCTGTGTTACCGACTAGTGAATACGGACAAGTGCCGGAAGATGGAAAAAAATTCTTCGCGCGTCGTCTTTGGCGGCGATCGCCAGACGCGCGAAAAATTCGCATTGTAATCGGGCCCTGAGTTGCCTACCAAAACCTTACTCAACACATATTATACACACACACACATACAAACATACCTAAATTATTTGTATTTTCCGTGAAGAACGAAATTCTACCTCCGCAGACAATGCGAATACCTGCGGGTTCGAGAGGCTGGTGCTCTCCGTATATAGGCATTGTCTCGCAATCGTTTATTGGTATATATATATTGTAGTGCACCTCATACACTACTGTGTGCGTGTATGTGTAATCATTATGAAATAATCAAATTCCGTCCATCGAATCGAAATTAAATCGCACGATAATTATTATTTTATATCGTAGGTAGGTTATCACAGCGAACGGCGCGGAATACTCTCGGAAATTAATACGTACGTCGAGCATACTGTAATGATAATATATCCCTATGATATCTTACGCACTCTAAGATTATAATAATATATATGCAGACGTGTATAATAATTGTAACTAATTATTGTAAGTTCCGTAAACGCAAACGCAATTCTTGCTCGGCAGTCGGCTTACTCATACGACAACAACTTTCTGCAGTGTTCCGACGGCCATATTATAATATTATACTGTATAAGAATTTATTACACGCGGAAAACCACAAGTGGAACTACCATCGAATACATTAATAATTATTATAGACAATTTATTATTCAGACAAAAAACATGTTGTATTTTAGTTTCAGATCGATAAAGCGATTTTTATTACCGGAAATGGCACGAATATCTAAAAATATCCATCGGGTGGGGTCATAATAATAATACATTATACTAAGGTATTATATTATATTATAATTATATATCCAATAATTATAATCATGAATATCGTACGTGCTACTTCACTGATTAACGAACAATTGGAATCAGAAACGAAGATCATTAACCAAAACGTTATTATTATATATTATACACCAAATTGCAAACCTAAATACGAATGCGATAAATGATAATACGGGCCTGATGATATGAACCCGGTCATATTTTGTAAACCATAAAATCCACAAAATTCCTATTCGTCCAACATGGTTGAAACCCAATACATAATACCTGTAAAGCTGTAACGAGTGCTCAAAGTAGAGTGTAAATTTGATGCGAAGATGAAAATTGGTTTTTTTTCGCACGACTCTGACGTATTTCAAAAACAAACCGTATCACGACCACGATTTGTTGGCTAATTGTTATTTTTTACTTTCATTTCAAACCGTTAATAGCATTTGCTCATCATATTATAATATCTGACCAAAGTATAAACCAAAGAAGCGACCAATGACGCCAATATGATAGGCGGTATAGGTAGATGTCATTGTGCAATCCACAATCATGATCGTCGATGTTTTTAACTAGGTACAATAACGCGTGGGTTGTTTTACATGATACATTATTACTTAGTTCTAAAAATAGATGCAACAATATGTCATAATTTTTCAAATGACTGAAAACGTATACATTTTTTTAGCTAAAAACAACATGTATATATTAAAATACAACATAATAATATCACGAGAAGTTGTGTTACGTTGATTGGTATTCACAAATACAATATTACCATATCAGGGCAATTTTTTTTGCTTGCTCAACTACAATACACAGCGAATTCTCAGCGTATAAATGACCTATGCGCATGCAATCTGCGATAAATATAGGTATTAGGTACTATAATAATGCAATTTATTGATGCAATATTATATTATTATTATAGACGGCAGTTCATTATCATGAATGTGTCGTTTGAAATATTCAACCCAGTCGAAGAGCATCCGGTGCAAAATATGTGTGCGGTATATTACGCGTGGTTAGGTACAACGTTGATGGGGCATTTTGTAAAATTAATCTTAATTTAATTCAGCTTTGTCACCAGAAATTTCAAATTTGAATGTCCTATTACGACTAATAGGTATTAATGTCAAAAAAATGTTTCGGACGAAATTAATACGTACGCGTTTACGTTATATAATATATAGTTGCGCACAATGTTCATGTGTGCGTGTAATTGTGTGTCAAAATTATATTTTATTTTTCGAAAATATCTGTCTCGAGTATACTGACATGGTCTATCAAAATACAATCGCATTACGAACCCTTCGACGTTTTGTCGATTTGTTCGTGATTATTATTTTTTATTCACGTCGTTTATAAAAACAGTTCTACGATACCGATTTAAAGAGTTGACGTGTGATGATATTTTATATCATGTTGATACGTTTTATACGTATATAAAGTATATTGTATTGGGACACGCAAGTAAATAGGTTAGGTAAACATTCGCTTACTATTTCCGAAATTGTTATCATTCAATTAAAAATAAATGTACATTTCAATTGTTTTTAATTGATTGTATACTACACAATGTTTCATTTTTAATTGTGATCTATATTTTCCCATTTTCATATACTCAATACCTATACCATTATGTTAATAAGTGGATTGATGACAACTGAAAATAATATCATCATAACCAGTTAATAACGATTGTATAAGTTAGCTAACTTGTCGAGTTTATTTAAAAATAATCTGATTACAATGGTCTACTGTACACAATAATATTATATACATTGCGTTATGGATACATTTTTCAAACATTTTCAGGTTAAGCTCTACAAATTTTGGTTTTTTTTTTTTGATATGTATATTTTTATAATCTGCATATCATCCATAAACTATAGTTTTAGATTCTGAGTGAAACAATGAATGTATTGATTTTACAATGATGTGTGTTTTTTATTTTTTTTAATTTTTTAATTTTTAATTTTTGTGTCTGTCATCACCTTTTAGGACAGTAGAAGTGCTTCGATTTTCTTCAACAGTATCTTTTCTGATAGGAAAGTGAATCTAGTTGGTACTTTGGGGGGGGTCAAAAGTGAAAATGTTCTAGTAGTTTAATACCATAACATTTTCTAAATATTTTGACTTATTTTGAGCTCTTTACGGACATTTTCAGTTTCCATTTTTTTTAGTTTTTTTTTCTATAAATATTGATAAAATTTTATTTGTTGGTTAAAAAAGCTTGAAAATTTAATAGAAGGCTCCTGTAAATTGTTTTAATGGCAGATGAAAAAAATTAAAAATCCATAGTCACAATTTTTTTTTATAAGCATCTAAAGTTTAAATATTGACAAAATACGTATAAATGACCAACATTTGCAAATTATTTTGAGTTAGAAATTAATGAAAAATTATCTTTTTAAATCTAAGATTTGAAAATTTAATACAACATTCTTTATAACATTGTCTACCATTTCCATAAAAAAAAAAAATGTCTACAAGCAAGTCAAATTAAATTTTATGAGTGTTTGAAAATCATATTTTTACAACGTATGATATTCATTCGATTTTTCATGTAACAATTTTCTTATTTTCTTGTAGTTTTCAAAAGCGCCGTGAAAAACAAAAGAAAAATTAAGAAAAAACGGGAATTTTTACGCAAAATCTGTTTTCGAGAAAATTGATTTTGGTTTTTGGTGTTACTTTAAAACAAATGACCGTAGATACATGAAATTTTCACTGGTTGTTTATATTTCCATTTTCTATACATGATAAAATTTTCAAAATATTTTGATTTGTTTTGAACTGTTTAGGAACGTTTTCAGTTTCCAATATTATTCGTTTTTTTTTCTATGAATGTCAATAAAACTTTATTTGTTGAGTAAAAATACTTGAAAATTTAATACAAGGCTCCTACTATATAGTTACAATGATATTTGAAAAATATTAAAAATTCTTAGTCACAGTTTTTTTTTATTAGCATTTAAAGTTCAAAAATTGACAAAATTTTGAAAAATCACGAAAATTTGCAAATTATGTTCAGTTAAGAATTCGTAAAAATTTTTCTTTTTAGAACTAAGATTTTAAAATGTAATACTAGATTCCTTATAGGATAATCTACCTTAATCTAAAAAAAATGTCTATAAGAAATTCAAATTAAATTTTTATGAACGTTTGAAATTCATATTTTTCCAACATTTGATATTCACTCGATTTCTTACGTAACGATTTTCTTATTTTGTTGTAATTAAAAAACGAGTGACTGTAGAAACTTGAAAATTTCACTGAATGTTTATATTAACATTTTATATATACTATAACATTTTGAAAATAACTTGACTCTTTTTGAGCTGCTTACGGACATTGTCATTTTTCAATTTTTTTAATTTTTTTTTCTATAAATATCAATAAAATTTTATTTGTTTGGTAAAAATGCGTGAAAATTTAATGCAAGGCTCCTGATATATTGTTACAATAGCAATTGTAAAATATTAAAAATATATAGGCACACATTTTTTTTATAAGCATTTAAAGATCGAATTTTGACAACATTTATCAAATTTTAATTTGAATAATTATTTTGTAGTTAAGAATTTATAAAATGCTCAACTTTTGTATCTAAGAATTGAAAATTTAGAAGAAGATTCCACGTGAGTAATTAATTCTGTTACAAAAAAATCTAAAAAATACATTTACACAGTTTACTTTTATAGTCATTTTAAGTTCAAATTTGGACGAAATCACATATTAAAAAACCTGAAATAACTATTTTAGTTATTTTGTTGCGATTGTATAATATTACTTGTGGGTACTTGAAACTTCTAAAGTATACTATTATATTTCTATGATAGTACCACGGTTTGTTGTTGATGTATAACGCGTTACCTAATGGATATTGTGATATGATTAATTTGGAATTTATTATTGATACCTATTATAGGTCAATTTTTTTTAGTACTATAGATAAGTATACCTATAATAGGTATGTCTTATGCCTAGACTGACAAACCGTCTCCGCTCAGAATCGTTTTTCTTATACAGTGATATTATATCATTGAATTCAAATTTAATACTATCCATTATACAGTGACCCACTTGTAACCTACTGTACAGCAGAACGACAGCCACTTACCCACATTTTTTGATAATAAATACCATATTTTGAAATTTTTTATGTATTTGTACTACTTAAAGAATGTTCAATGGAGA
>NC_042493.1:74417330-74418570 GCF_005508785.2 Acyrthosiphon pisum
ATTAAGTAAAAAAAAAAATAAAAATTAATTGGTAAAAAAGTTAAAAAATGAAATTTAAAATTTTTTAATTTTTGAAACAATTTAAGATAGATATTTTATAGAGTTTAATATTCTGAAAATTTTGATCTTGAAACATTTTATTTTCATTAATCTCATGGTTTTTAATCATTTTTTTAGTTTATATAGGTAAAACAGCAAAAAACCGGGTTTTCTCCGGGCGGCGAGCCCCCTTTACTGCTAATGTGTATATCTCATGGGACATACTGTATATACATTTTAGCATTTTAGTTTTTAATGTTCACGCGGAGCCTTGGCTGGCGTTTTGCGCATGCGCCATTCACAATATTGTATGTGTTTACGCCGTACACCTATATACCACCTTCCATACATTAACATAGGCAACGCCGGCAACTGCCTCGTCGAGTATCGATGTCGAACTTCTAGCGGTGGCGGTGCGGCTAAGCGCACTAGTCGCAGGATTAAACTCAAACGGCAAGGTTATTATCATAGGTGCACATTGGGTGTGAATTTAGGGGGTGCTGGAATAGTTTATGTTACACATGTCCATGGGGGGCTTTGTCCCCCACACCCCCGGGACCCCCCTTAGTCCTAATACTATAACTAACTGCATTACATTAGCTTTAAATTTGTAATTAGAATGGGGTACCTAACTTTGATTTCGCGGGGTAACTTTGATACCCATATATTTTTATTCACCAGAGTACCATGATAATTCAATTTTTTTTTCATAAAATGGGGTTACTTTGATATCACATTAAGAAATATAGGTATCGAAATTGCCCGTTGTGTTACTTTGATAGCATATAAAAAAATATTGATATCTCAAAAGATAATTTCAGAATTTTAAAAATTAAAACGTTAAAATATTGAACTAGTTGTAACTAATATTTCATTTTGAGAGTTTTATCGTTAACACTACAGAAGTTATCCATATAATAAAAAATGAAATTGTCATAAAACAGTAAAAAATTATCAAAGTTACCCCATTTTACTGTACTACTTTTATTTTTAAACTATGAGAACTTTTTTTCGTATTTGTGATATCGAAAAATTAAAAACACTGGTTGCACAGTCTATGTTCTCTTCTTCCTAGTAGGAACATTTGGTTGCATAACATGAACTATAAGTTTAGCCATAGTGGTTCTTATCCACGCAAAACCATTTTTACTATGTTTTACATTTGTAAAACGGAGACCACACATGCGTGTGTAGCATCCTC
>NC_042493.1:74418620-74420749 GCF_005508785.2 Acyrthosiphon pisum
TTGTATTAAATTTTCAAGTATTTGTACTCAACAAATAAAGTTTTATTGACATTCCTAGAAAAAAAAACTAATTAAATTGGAAACTGTAAATAGTAAACAGCTCAAAACAAATCAAAATATTTTGAAAATTTTATCATGTATAGAAAATGAAAATATAAACAACCAGTGAAAATTCATGTATCTACAGTCATTCGTTTTAAAGTTACATCAAAAACCAAAATCAATTTTCTCGAAAACAGATTTTGCGTAAAAATTCCCGTTTTTCCTTAATTTTTCTTTTGTTTTTCACGGCGCTTTTGAAAACAATTGGAAAAATGTTACTTTTGACCCCCCAAAGTACCAACTAGATTCACTTTCCTATCAGAAAAGGTACTGTTGAAGAAAATCCAAGCACTTTTACTGTCCTAATAGGTGATGACAGACACAAAAATAAAAAAAAATAAAAAAAAATTTAAAAAAAATAAAAAAACACACATCATTTTAAAATCTATACATTCATCGTTCCACTCAGAATCTAAAATAACTTCTAACTTCTACTCTAACTTAAGTTACTATTTTCGCCAAACTAACTTAAATTTTAACTTAGTTACTTTTTACAATAAAGTAACTTAACTTTAAATAGTTTTAAAAAGTGACTAACTTGCACAACTTTGTCGAATATACACAGCAGGCTCTTTCAGTCCACGGCAGCGGTATATTACGAAAACTTAATTATTACCCTTATTATTTACGATATTATACTCAATACTATAATTTTTGGGCACAGCCAGCTGTTTCGGAAACACTTACAGCCTCTTTTAACTACCACATCGTAGCGTGAATCGCAGACTTTTAGAAAACACTAATTTACTTTTTTAATAAGTTTGCGTGCCGCCGTTTTACCGCGTTTCCAGCTTATCATCAATCGTTATTTACACACACACACACACACACACACACACAAACACATATTACTTTAATATTGTGCGCGTGTGATTAAGTATTACAATGGCCAGGCCTATATAGCGAACATTATATTTAAGTTTACGACTCTTTAATTTATTTAATTACGACTTCACAACGTGCGCCGTTTTTGATTTGTTGAGTTCAAAACCTGCAGCAGAAATAATACGTGAACGGCGGCATATCATTGTTATTATAATATTATACTATTATGTTTGCATTTTGAGAAACGAGCTGCAGTGTTTTACTGCGTTGAACCGAAACGAATTTAGCGCGTTCGGAAGAAAAAATAAAATCATTTTTATGTACACTACGTTCCGGGCTGCATGCTGCACCTCTACCGTTTATGATTCATTTATTTTATGTCCGCGAAAACGGATATACATAATATACAGCGATGCGCTTTGACTTCCGGGGATTGAAAATGGATACCCATTTGAGGGGATTATCTAAGACCCGATCGGTTTTGATGACAGAGAATTTTTCAAACCGAGAATACATTCGCCCGTGGAGCTGTATATAATACGTATTATTGTGTTTATATATAAATAAATAGAGAGATAATAGAATAGAATAAAACTGGGTGTTCATTTGTGAAAAAATAAATAAAAACCAAATTACGTTTGACCCAGATCCGACGATTTCGTTGCCTATATGGGATTATATATGTTTCCGTGGACATGTATTATAGTCGTCGGAGTTTATAGTGGTTGTATAGTACATAATTTTTTTTTAGTATTATAGTTTCATGACCGCACACATGTATTTGTGCACAATATATATAATGTATTGTATGGTATATATAATCAGAGAATCCAGAAATGCTATTGATATACATATATAATATAATAAAAAAACCATTATATATTTGTGAAAAATATTTGCTAGGATCTTTTTAGAAGTTACGTTTTATGTTTGGTTTATTTTTACAACCGATTTGTGATAAATGGACAAAAAAAGACCTTTACTGAACAGCAACCTTTTTTTTTTACTTCCTACACGCATAAAAGTACTCTCTCAAAAACGCTAAGTATTTTAGATATATAATAATACACGTACAAATGTCAACGATTTAGTACCTATAAAATATAATTCAATATTATAGCGAAAAATTCTTAATAATTGTAATTTAAATTATAATTGATATACAATATTTATACAATATACGTTCGAGGCGTAGGGGAGAG
>NC_042493.1:74421403-74422787 GCF_005508785.2 Acyrthosiphon pisum
TTTTTCTTTGATCAGTATCATAATTTGCGTAAGACCATTGTATTAAGTAACTTCTTAGGTAACTGTCTAAGTAAAAAAAGTCAGAAAAAGTACATTTTTAATACTAAAATAAATATATTTTAGTCACCTTGTCAAACTATAACAACTTGCCCCGTGGTGGGGTAAATTGTTACAGCCCAGGGGCACATTGTTACAAAACCAATATATTTTGAATTAAAATTATTAAAAAAAAAAAAATTAACAATGACAGTACCTATACTCTTCCAAGAAAGATGAAATATTTTTTGTGCATCATAAATGAGGCGATTGGTGGGTCGAGAACCATGTTATCACGCTAACACCGAGCAAGTGTCGAGTGACGCGACGCATGGGACGCGCCGGACAAAAATTGGTATTTTTATAACAATAACATATAATTAAACGGACTGTAACAACTTTCCCCCTGTGTTTTTTTTTTCTTAAACAAATAATTTTTTGTCAAATAAAAATTTACTATTGAATTATATTACTAGAATTTGGTGTAGTACTATATAATAAACAAATTTTGAGTATCGAAATAATCTTAGTTTCCATTGGGGTGGGTTGTAATTACAAAAGAAAATCATGAAAAAAATGTACTTTTGATATCAAAAAACAGAAAACTGAAGATTATTCTTGATACCGTTTATTTATACTGGATATTATTACAAAGCTTATGGGGGTAATGATAATAGAATTTGTTTCTTGAGTTTCACAGTGTTACCATAATTGGTTATCAAGATATCCCCAATGTAACAACTTGCCCCTGTAACAACTAACTCCGCTCTCCCCTAAATAGATATGTGAGCTATAAAACGATTTCAGTGAAAATATTTGAGCAGACACAGAAATAGCTTTTTTAGGATTATTTAATCATGTACATAATACATTCATATATTATACAGGGTGATTAACCAAGCATGCTCTCTCCCATTATTTGATTTATTAATGAATTAATTTGAAAAAAAATTTTTTTTTAATTTTTAAACAAAAAATGTTTTATATTTTTAGATTCTGAGTGGAACGATGAATGTATTTATTTTATTTTGATGTGTGTTTTTTTTTTAAAATTTTTTTTTGTGTCTGTCATCACCTTTTAGGACAGTAAAAGTGCTTGGATTTTCTTCAACAGTACCTTTTCTGATAGGAAAGTGAATCTAGTTGGTACTTTGGGGGGTCAAAAGTAAAATTTTTCCAATAGTTTTCAAAGGCGCCGTGAAAAACAAAAGAAAAATTAAGGAAAAACGGGAATTTATACTACAAAATTTTGAAAATAATTTGACTCTTTTTGAGCTGTTTACGGACATTGTAAGTTTTCAATTTTTTTTGTTTTTTTTTCTATAAATATCAATAAAGTTTTATCTAT
>NC_042493.1:74422887-74423916 GCF_005508785.2 Acyrthosiphon pisum
GAAATTAGGTTAAAATTTACCAATTTACAAGTTCTAATACCGAGTAATACCTATTTCATTGATTATAGAATAGTCTATGTATTATCAATGCGGTAGATACATGAATAATAATATTATGTCATTATCATTTATCTCCATTATTAATATGGTCTTTGAATTTATTAAAATGATGAAATTAAGTTCTAATCTTTATTGGTAGGTATAATATGATTATTACCACTGATACATAACCATTGTTCTGTGATAAACTGTGGTTTTAAACTATCTTTACATGGATAACAGATAAACATAAATTTGATATTATAATTTTGATAAAATTATTGTAATAAGAATAATATAACTATTGACTTGATTTCTTTTTTCTTTTTTGGATTTTTAGCATATTTTCAATTTTGTAATTTTCCCTGTGGGGTGGTTATAATTATTTGTTGTGATTTGTTTTTTTTTTTTAATGGCCATACGTGACGGATCAATTCTTTCTTTTTTTCTCAAAGAAGAATAAAATTGATGAAACTGTAAGTACTTATTTATATAACTATCAAGCTTATTAAATTACAAATTTATATTTAAGCTAAATTATTTACTAAATTCACTATACTAATGAAATAATAGCATTAGGTACAACAATAAATTTAATTTTTGTATTTTGAATTAATTATTTAAACAAACTTAAAAATGATGATGATGTTGATGATCCAGATACTTATACTAATTCAATGATTGAAGTACCCAAAGATGAATATGAAGACAATGAAATACTTGAATCTGGTTCTGTTACCAATATACCTGAGTATTCATTAAGGTGTTTACTAATATTGATCAAACTATAATTATAATTGTATTTTTGTAATTAATTGATAATAATAAAATAAAAAATAAAATAAAATATTTATTATTATAGGTTAATTAAAAATACATAAAAAATTTTCTTTTTAGAACTAAGATTTTAAAATGTAATACAAGATTCCTTATAGGATAATCTACCTTTATAAAAAAAAAAACGTCTATAAGAAACTCAAACTAAATTTT
>NC_042493.1:74424016-74424473 GCF_005508785.2 Acyrthosiphon pisum
TGGGCCAAAAAAAAAACAGTTTTTTAAATGTAAGTAATGTATTTTAGAAATTAATTATGAAGTAGGTAAGTAGGCAGGGCTTAAATCAAAAATAATAATACCGTTTACCGTTATATGGATATTAAACGTTATGATCGAATGATTGTTTAACGTTATATGTATATTAAACGTTATGATGGAATGACTGTTTAACGTTATATAGAATTTAAACGTTATTCAACTTAAGCGTTTAAACGTTTTAAAAATTTAAACGTTATGAAGCGTTTAGCATTATCTGATGGATATAGCTTGTTTTCCACACAAAACAGAGTGATTGAAAAATATAATATTACAAAAATAACCATAATATATAACTTACTGATAGTCATAATTTTATAAATATTTTATTGTTCGGCAATTATATCATGCTTCAATCGTTTATCGTTTCTGTTTCGTTATCCGTTATCCGTTTTCAATC
>NC_042493.1:74424523-74426505 GCF_005508785.2 Acyrthosiphon pisum
TATTTTAGTTATTTTGTTTTGATTGTATAATATTATTTTGGGTACTTGAAACTTCTAAAGTATACTATTATATATCTATGATAGTACCACGGTTTGTTGTTGATGTAAAACGCGTTACCTACTGGATATTGTGATATGATTAATTTGGAATTTATTGTTGATACCTATTATAGGTCAATTTTTTTTATTACTATAGATAAGTATACCTATAATAGGTATGTCTAATAACTAGACTGACAAATCGTCTCCGCTCAGAATCGTTTTTCTTATACAGTGATATTATATCATTGAATTCAAATTTAATACTATCCATTATACAGTGACCCACTTGTAACCTACTGTACAGCAGAGCGACATCCACTTACCCACCTTTTTTTACATTGTATAGTTATGTGTATAATACATCACGTGCCACACATGTAAATTTAATTGTATGACATTTTAATTTATAATAGGAATAATAACATACCTACATTATCATATGTAATAATCCAAAAAAGAGAGCAATGTTATAAACGATTATCATACAAGTCATGATATTGAACTTACTTAGTTGATGCTATGAATTTCTTCACTACCAATTTTGATTTTGGGTCTTATCATTTAGGTTAATCCGTCACTAATCATATGTTGGCTAGCAAACTGCTGGTGCTGTATTTCCAATTCCAAGACGTCACAAAGTATTTAGAATACGTAATATTCACATTATACGAAATAGGCATACCTAAAATGGCCATTAAAAAAAAAATCATTACACCCCACCCCACTCACTTAATCATTTCAAACTACAGAACTGAAACGCTGTACGTAAATAATATACATTTCAAATTCAAACGAATTCACGAAGGCATAACGCAGTGATTAAAACTTGACCATTAATATTTAATTAACCAGTACCAACATATAGCTAATTAGGTTAGGTTACCTAGTCTATATTGATCTTCCATTTAATTAAAATCTTGATGTTACTCTACTATAATATACGTCACATCGATGTCTGCGACGTAATTTATTCAGCATAAATAAAATAACCTAAAAATATGGCATACAGTATCGATGAACATTTCAATAAAACGCCCAGCTGGGAAACAAAAGGGTGCACAGTTTTCTCCCCTTCAAAAAGTTTTGCTGTATTATTTACACTTCGACGCCACAGTTCTTTTAAAAAGATAAAATACAAATTGGTAACCAAAAATAAAATTTACATGTAATATCTCAATTGTACTCTATTTTGAAATCCCTTAGAACTTTTAAACTCCAAGAAGATTATATCAAAGTCCAAATATTTTTTATCCTCGTTGAAACCAGCACTGTCCAGTCCAAATATGAATAATAATTGTTACTACTACTATAAACACATTTCAGGTATTTGCATTTAACTAAACATGTATATTGTATACCTATTAATTTATATGATATTATAATATTATACTAAAGCTGCGATAAATGGTAAAACTTAAAAAGAAACAGTGTACTGCATTATTTGGTGTAATATATACCAATGATATAGATTATAAATTATTGATTCGATTAAAAACAAACAAATTGAATACATAATATTATTTGTAAAATAATGACATGTATATTAAAATATAACATTACTTTATTAAATCTTATAAATAGTATTTAGTAAAAAAAATTAATATTTGTATTTATTATGTAACATAGTAAATACCTGTAATAGACATATTATTATGGGAAAGGTATTAAAGAAACAATACTAAATAAAAAGAAAATAACAAAATCACTAGTGATCTAACTAACGCTCTCATAATAAAAATTAAACTCATCTATTTTATATAAAAATTTACGTGTAATGTACTTTACCATGTAATGAATTTGTAATATTGTTTTTCAATGGCTGAAACAATATCAAAATCACACAAAATCAAAAAGACTAGTAATTTAGTTAAAAATAAAATACCCCACTCAATTATATTATTACTCCAACATTTTTATGTACCTGTAGCTACTTACCTACT
>NC_042493.1:74426605-74433910 GCF_005508785.2 Acyrthosiphon pisum
TGTCCCGATTCATTATACAATTTACTAAACTTCAATTAGCTGCAGCCATGAGATTTAATTAAATATGTCACGAAATGTATAGGTATTTCAATTTTTCGAATAACGAAATATCGAAATAAGCCACAGGAGAGCAGATTTGGATTACACAGTTTGTCCACAAATATAAAAATTAAAACCAGTACCTATACAGATATTTTATAAATTCTGAGTGGAGCGACGGATCTAGTGGTTTTACAATGATGTTTATTTTTTATTTTTTTTATCCTGTATACAAAATTTCTACCAGAAAGAGTGCTTTGATTTCAACACATAGTATCTTATCTTTTAGCAAATTGATTCAAGATGATACTTAAAAAAGGTAATTTTTTGATTTTCTCGATAGTAATTTAATGCCATAGGAAAAACCACCGACAAATTATAAAAAACTGCTGAAAATGGGATTTTAATTTATAGCGCTTTGTTTATTACTATATAGAAACGAATAAAAATAAAAATAAAAATAACACTATAAAATATAAAATATAAAATATCCAGACTGAAAATTTATTATACATTGACCCACTTGTAACCTAGTACAGTAGAGCGACATCTACTTACCCGCTTTTAAAAAAAATTATATTTAATTATAATACTTTATAATTATTACGATATAATATTATCCAAATGGCAATGGAATAATTAAGTTTTCTAAAAAACTATGTGGGAATGTGATTGCGGTATACTGAAATCTCAAATTGAAACTTATAATAGCTAATAGTTGTTAAAATTCAAATAACTAATACAAATTAACTAAGAAACACAATTTAATATGTTCTCATCTTCCTAAATGATTATTCTGCATTTTTGCTCGTCATAATATTATCATTAAATTATCCGCAGTATCCTAAGGGAATTCAGTTTTTAGATGTTATTCACTGTTTCCAAACAGATATGTTTAAAGTCTGTGTGGGGAATAATTAAACATTGGATATATATCTAATATCTGATATTTTTTGCATATACAAGTATAACCATAGTATTTTATTGTTGCAATTTACTAAAATGCATATTCCAACAATGTTAAATTGCAGCCGTTCATTACTATTATTTACATATTTTAATGCAAAAAATAGAAAACTATACGTCTTGTTATGAAAAACCAGAAAAATAATAAATATACCAAATTTCCCATTTTCCGTGGTTGGTATAATAATATTGTACATAACATTTTAACTGTCTTTTTTATATTTTTTAATCGGTTTATTTCTTTAACATTTTTACGATAAACTGATGTGGAATCTATTATTATATTGTCAAGCTTTTTGACCAACAATTTAAAATTGAAAGAGAGTTTCATATCAATGTATGGAAAATGATAATTCAAATATCTACAATTATTAATTGTTTGTGAATCAATTTCGTCAAAAACTGGTTTTGCGCAATAATAAAAATTCCTGGTTTCCCCTAATTTCTTATTTAATGATTTGAATTATCAAGAAAAATAATGGGAATTTTGGCTTTAGACCAAAACTAGATTTACTTTCTACTACAATATATTATATTGAAATTGAAGAATTTTTATATTTAAATGTTCCAAAAAGCGACGATTGACAAAAAAAGTGACACTTATTATTGTAAAATATTATATATAATTTATAGTAGTCTACATAAATTATGCAGAATTTAATTTCGGTTATGGTTTTTACCTAAGATTAATCATAGATCCGGGCCTTTATCCCCATTTACATTATATTAATATTATCCCAAACATTTTTTTAATTGGTTATAGCAAATTTAAGAGTTCAAGTTTTATATTTAACCTATATTTAGAGTATATTAAATCAGATAATATACTGTGCATTATAAAACCTCTCCAGGCCATTATAATCATAGAATAAATGATAGAATGATTAATGCAAATGTTCTTATAACAGCCAAAAAAGAAAATTGAAATTATTTATGATTCTCGATTTTCTTACTGTTTTAATAATTTATTTTATATCTATTAAAATTCTATATTGATTATGGTTGAAAATAAGATTTTTTTGTAGAAGAAAGGAATTTAAAAGGAGTTAAGCTTTGAACCCTAGAACCCTGCCCCTGCGTATGCCACTGGTTGTCTAATATTATTAAGCCATAATTATATAATAATTAAATGTAATGTTATATAAAGTGAATGTCATGTGCACAACTCTGCGCCTATGCTTTAATTAAACAGAGACAAAGGTAGTTTTCATTTTCATAAAAACAATTGTAATTTTATAGTAGGTATATATGTAATCTTCATAAAAAAAATAAAAACAGGAGAGAGGATAAAATAAGAATCGCATGAAGTGGACGCCATCGCCACACCCAAAATTGTTGTCTTCGTCTTGCAAGTGCGTAATAACATGGCAAATTTATGCTCAGCAGTCAACGTTAAGCTTTACTGGTTTAAAAATTATGGTGAATCGACTTACTATGAAACTAAATGGTAGGAACCTTATCGGTGCTCCTGTGTACGTTTTTTACGATAGTTCAGTTTTTTAGTGAGTTTTTGGTAATATAAAGTGGTGCAATTTAAAAACGCCCATAACCCGCTTGAAAACTGAATTATCGTAAACCACCGACCACGCACTAACACGGACGATGTTCTTGCCGTTAGGTTTCAATAGTTTCGTAATAATTGGTTATAATATTCACTCTAATATTAATGCTAACACGAAGGTAAACGTGAACTGCTGAGCGTACCATTTACCATGTACGCGGTCGTAAGACGGAGACGACTAAACTATAATACTATGCGGGTGTGGAGGTAGTTGAGTTTTCGAATTTTTGTGTGAAGCTACTAAATTATAATTTATATCCATGTTACACATTTACACGCGTATACAGTACCTGCGTCGACTGTTCAGCACTACTATACAACAGCCACAGTGGAGATTAATTTGTTTGCTGTTTGTCCTGCACATAGGGGTCAGCTTAAGAAATGCGGGCCTCCTCATGTTATACTTTTAGGTAGGTAAGTACGGTAAACATGCTATCATCATCTTTCTTATTACTATACGCGTACGTACGTGTATCGGCAGTTTCTATATAACGTCGCACAAAACTTTCAAAGAACGGCGAGTATATTATTATTATTATTATTATATGTACCTACATGTAACGCGAGTACTATTATAAGCCTATGTTTATTCCGACTTGTAATATTGTTCATTATGTTTACATAATATATATATATAATATCATATATTGTGTTCGGGTGTGTGTAGTGTATAGCTGGGCTTTGAAGTTTTTCTTTTTGTTCCCCTCTCGAGTACGACATATGGCGATGTTTCTAAATAAGCACTTAGAAATGTATACATTTTTATTTACTCGAGTATAATGTACAGTTGACTTTTTCTATTCTTTTATTTTTTATTATTATTATTATTATTATTATTATTATTATTATTATTATTATTATTATTATTATTATTATTATTTTGTATTATTCTGGTTATAGTTGTTATTCGTTCTGTAACTTTTGTTTTTTCGCAAACCTTTGATTTAACGTTCGCGGACCAAGATCTACAATAACAGGAATTTTTGTATATTTTTTACGTACAAAAATCATAAAAAAAATAATTCAATATACGTTCACGATTGGGACGGTATAGACGTGTATATAGTTCAAAGCCAGCGAGATGAATGTGAACAACTTTCAGCTTTTTATTTTTATTTTTCGTGAGTTGGCTGGCGTATAAGAATCTTAACACAATTGGATACATAATTTCATTGTATTGTTAGAATGGAAGAATTTTGATTTATGTTTTTAATACGGTGCGTGAACAGTTAGAATCCATTTTATTTCCCGAATCATTTAACTGTATATCAATATTGATTACAATAAATCAATTTTCATTTTTGTATTAATTAGATAACTCACACCATATTTTTGAGTTTTAAGTATTCAAATTATACGCACCATAGTCTTAAATTGTCAAACATCAATACTGCAATAATAATTAATAACAACACCGGCTATTGAATCGATAAGTAATAGGTACATTTAAATGCATTCAATCAATAGTTATAGATATGTTGCATGTGTTTTTCTAAGAGTGTTATACATACATTTGCTGCCGGGTTAAATAATTATTTTAAAATTTTAAATAAATTAATCATTTTATTATTCACTGCTTATATTATATTAGGCATAATAATATAAATCTATATTTTATGTTTAAAATGTAATACAACAAGTACTGGCTTTAAAAATTGATAAATTCAATAAATTCTAATTGATCACAAACAGAAAAGCACAATAACCAAATAATTGTATGAAAAACTATTACATTTGAAAAAAATTATAAAGAGGCAGACTGACGATAGAAATTCGGACAAATGGAGAAGAACTCTTACCCTTGCGATGTCTGTGACAAGTCGTTCAGTCAAACTGCCATTTGACGACACATCGAGCACTCACACAGGCAAAAAACCATATGCATGCGATGTATGCGACAAGTCATTTTCTGTAAGTGGCAATTTGACGGACCATAAGAAAACGCACACTGGCACTGGCGAAGTTTGTTGAATACTGGTATGGTAGGCGATGTTGTCATTATTCGTATTCCATTGAAGACCGAGGACTTTGACAGACTGCTCATATCGTGGGTCAAAGGATACGGAAACTATTCGATCTTCAGGACGGAGAGACTCGAGAATGAGGACACTGTTACTCGTCCACTTACTCAGCTCACACGCTCCACCATGAAGTAGGTTGACAATATCATTCTTTCGGCGTAATAATTGTTCTTCGGTGTTTGAGCCTATAACAATGTCGTCGACATAAGCCGACTGAGTGAGAACACCCTTTGCCAACGGGAATCGGTGACCATCTTGGGCATCAAGTTCATGTAAACACCGAATTGCAAGGTACGGTGCACAGTTAAGACCATAAGTGATGGTACATAGTTGAAATTCCTGAAGGTCGTCAGTGGGGGGATCACGCCAGAATATATGTTGGAAAACGCGATCTTCCGAACGAATAAGAATTTGTCGGTACATTTTGACAATATCGGCGGTCAGAATGTATTTGTGTAATCGACAACGAAGAAGGATGTCACGCAAATCCACTTGCAATTTAGGTCCGTTGCACAAAACCTCATTCAAAGAACGGCCAGACGAAGAGACGGAGAAAGCATCGAAGACGACTCGTATTTTTGACATATCACCGTCGGCCCTGAGAACAGCATGGTGTGGAATGAAATATCATCCAGGCTCTGAAGCCGGCGCCATGTGACCTAGCGTTAGATATGTTGACATAAATTTCCGATAAGCGACGTAGAGCTCGGAATCCTTAGATAACCGTCTCTCGAGGTTGTAGAACCGTTTCAACGCGATAGACCGAGAATCACCAAGACCATGATTCGGCAATGCTTGGTCAACGGGTGCACGAACGAACAAATCGCGAAATGGTAACGCGACGCAAAAACTACCAGACGAATCACAAGAGGTAGAACGTTTGGAGTAGTCCTCACACCATTGGTCTTCCGTGGTGGGCGACGATGGTGCGGCGGGTTCTTCGACCAGCCAAAACTTCTGTATTAAATCCCCAATCGATGGTGGACTTACGGCAGTAGTCAACGTGGATAAGGACGACGAGTTCAGTGTAGCAAATGATCCAAAAACTATCCCACCGAGTTGAGTGTCCAAGGCCGATGGAAGACCAGAATGATGCTCGACGCCGGCGTGTGCGCGAACAAGACTTGGTAATATGTCGGCGCCGAATAGCGCGTCGACGCATGACGGAATGTCAAAATTATTGTCGGCGAGACAGAGGTGTTGATACTTAGAACGTACGCTCGCAGGTAACCGTGTAGATGGCATGGCGGCGGTGATGTGATTGAGAATCGCTAAATCGACCGGCGGAAATAAATCTGACTTGAAGTGTGGCGAAAATTGACAGCTGGTTACGCCTTGTACGTGATTCACGGGACTTTGCGCGAGACCTACAATGTCAGATTTAAAACGATGTTTAGTCAGCCCTTACCGAGCGAAACAATCAGTAGTCATGGCCGAAATTTGGGAGCCGCTGTCGAGTAGCACTCGTACTGAGTGAATCTGGTCCCAGGCGTCCCTGATGTGTACTATTGCAGTACCGAGTACGACTGTGGAGTTGGTGCGCGCTGCACCAGAAAATGAATTCGATTGGCCGGCGGAGGGACCTGAGCTCGAACCTTCCTTGATAACTATGAAAGAAATAACAAACAATAATTATTATACACTCAAACCAAAAAAAAAAAAAATATAATTTTATCAAACTTACAGTTTTTGCTACATAAAAAGATATATCATCATTACATTCTTGTTCTTGTTCACTACTATTCATTATTTCACCAACACCAACCACCTAAATTACAAGCTGATATTAAATATAAAAAGCAAAAAAATAAAAAATATACAAATAGCATTATGACAATACCTAGTTAGCGATTCATAAATTGAATACAAGCTAAAATGCGTTAATATAATTGTCATATTAAATAATAAGCTTTATCCTTAGCAAAATATATTATCTGTACGCTAGTTAAGTGTTTGTTGGTGATAACTCAAGCAAAGAAAAAAGCCGTGCATGAAATTTGAACAAAAAAAAATTGTAAATATATGTGTGGGACAAATTTAGATAAATACTTAATGCATAATAAGCATTTAATATTTCAACTTTATATAAAAAATCTAAAAAAATACTCATCCTCTTAATATAGGTATAGTCACAAGCTTGGGCATAAACGCGTAAAAAGTTAAAAGTTAAAATTAACTTAACTTTTAACTTAACTTTTTTAAATTTAATTTTCATTAACTTAATTTTTAACTTACTTTTTTTAATTGATATTAACTTAATAAATAACGAGTTACTTTTAATCAAATTCAAGTTAAGTTAATTTATAAATAATTAAATAATAAAAATAAAAATTATTATTGATATTACAAAACCATTTACTAGAATAAGGAATTACAAAATATATAGTTAAATCAATTTCTTAAATAAATATTTATAAATATAAATATTTTACTGAAGTATAAAGTTGGCTATATTCTCTAATAGTTTTAGACTTTTAGTTCCCTGAAAAAGTATTCAGAGTTTAAGATTAAGCACATTCTTAAATACCATGTTATTATTATTTAATAATTTAAAAAAGGTGGGTAAGTGGATGTCGCTCTGCTGTACAGTAGGTTACCAGTGGGTCACTGTATAATGGATAGTATTAAATTTGAATTCAATGATATAATATCACTGTATAAGAAAAACGATTCTGAGCGGAGACGGTATGTTAGTCTAGGTATAAGACATAATATTAT
>NC_042493.1:74436153-74464221 GCF_005508785.2 Acyrthosiphon pisum
CCCCCCCCCCTGCGTGCGATACTGATCTCGATATCATATTCTATTTTCATCGCCATATTTTTCCATAATATGGTAAGTTGACGTTTTCAACTGCAACGACATTATGATTATAATTATATTTATATATTTATATGGTGTAATGCAGAAAAACATAAATCGATATTATATGGGTAAACTTGTTAAGATTCCTCAATTGACACCCCTTAAAGTCTGACGCCCCACGGGCAGATGTCGGGCTTAACGAGACCGACTTGGTCTATACCTAAAACCGCATCTGGTAGTATAATATTGTGCATGTGTGCGTATAAGTCGCTCGTTAGATGATCTCGTGACGGTGAGTCAACGACAATTGTGACACTGCCGCAGATCGACTGTGAAACGAATTTAATTTCATTAGCAGACCGCAATTCGCAATCGTCATGTTCGACGTATACGATTGACTTCACCAACCCATCTCAACCACTTGAATTTCAGATACAGTTTAAATATTACCATAATACTATACGCGACGTCGGTGACGTCAGCCCGCAATCGGTGTGTGTGCAGTGGAATGCCATCAACGCAGACTGATAAATTATTGTAATTTTTATGATACGGTGCCATTTTTTGGTTTTGTTAATCATATATTTTAAAAGCATCTCTCTTTACGCGTGAAATTTGTGGTGTACAAAATGTGAAAAAAAATATATCAAATTCCACGAAACAACGTCGATATTGTATAATTTAGAGAAAAAAATATGTTTTGGCATTGACATAGTGCAGGCTCATGGCTCATCCCAAAACTTGGTAGTACTACATAAAATATACATTTTTTATGATATGACCCTATAATGTTATTAAATCATAACTAATAAATGTCCACTTTTTTTATAAACTATACTAAAATGTAACACATACTGTTATTTACAAGTTAAAATGTGAACATACTGTGTGTTACAAACTATATTAATTATAGTTAAGAAGTTTACAACTATACATTATATTTATTAAAATCACACCCAAATAAGTGTTTTGAAATAAATTAATTTAGATTTATTCCAATAAAAATTTAGAATAACTATATATTAATCGACTAACTATATTATTGTTCTATTTTTCTTCTCTCATTGTTATATAAGCTTTTAAAACAACCGTAATGGGTATTAATCCATGAAATCATATTTAATCTCTATAAGAAAACTCACGAGGAACTTTGTATTAAATTGTCAAGCATTTTTACTGTCAGACAATAATTTTATAATACTTAGGTACATTTAAAAAAAAAAAAACCAATAACAGTTAATAATATTTAAAATGGCTATTAATAACACAAAAGACACAAACTATATCGAAATTTATATTATAATATCTATTAAATGCTCATTTAAATATTTGGTGAATACTGCAAGTCTCTACGGTTATTCATTTTGAAATTTGCACATCTATTAACAATTTAAATTTTGTCAAATACTAGTCGAGTGTAAAAATTACAGCTATTCAATATGTTTTTTCTCGATTATAACATTGAATAGTATTGAACATTTTGTATTTAAGCTCTCATAAAGTACGAACTAGATCCAATTTTCTACTAGAAATCACACTCGAATTTGAAGATGAAAGCATTTATCTACTATAACGCGTGTGAAAATACACACAAAAAAAAACCCTTCACATAATTTTAAAATCAATACATTCAGAAGCTAAAAATGTACATGCATATATGACTGGATGGTTTTTGAAATTTAATTTCGTCTGAATAAATAAAAACCATTTTTAATGTAATTTATGGTGCAAAAAAAATAGCCCCCTCAGAGTTTGTACTCGTGCTCTGATTCGCCACTGTTACGTTACCTCAATGCATATAATATTATATCATGTACGGGCATGACATTTTAAACCGATCATTATTATACCTATAGAATAAAAAAATATTTATTGTTTATTATTTTTATATTTTATTCCGATTCATATGTATCCTTACGCATTTTATGGTGAAACTCTTGTGCGATTTTTCAATAAAGTTACGTACGAATACAGATTTAAACACAATTATTTTTCGATGTCATTGTAATATCGACTGGATTACATAAACGGGTGTGGCGTAGTGTTCACTGTTCAATACATGTAGGTATAGGTATTTAACTCTCGTTAAACATTGTTTTATCTTAGGTAATTTTCTGTTTACATGGCTATTGACTGTTGTAGTTTCGTAATCGTGATCGACGCAATATTAATGATGAAGTAAATACCCATAAATACAATATATCATATCATAGATATCTGGACTTTTGTATAATAAGAATAATAATTGTTTTTCATGCCAAACTGTTTTATTGAGATTTTTTTTTTCAATGGTAATATTTGAAACGGTCGATAGAATACGAGTGATCCGGGAGTGAACACCTAAGCAGGCACATTGGGTGGGTCACGTTCTATGGTGTCTCTGAAAAGAGTCGTTTCTCATTAACATACTGCTGGTGGCAACTGGCAATACCGGTCTTCGATAGGGATTTATAATATGCCACTGGTGGCGACCATACCGAGCGGCTACGGTCATCGATATGGATCTATAATATGCCACTAGTGGCAATACCAATCTGCTACTATCGTCGATATAGATTTATATGCCACAAGTGGAAATATCGGCCTGATACGGACGTCGACAAATCGTCGACAAGTCGTCGATACGGATTTATATGCCACTGATGGCTACCAGAACGATTGCGTTCCACGGTAAGTCTTCAGCCGAAACATTGTTTTCTGCGTTACTTTCGCTTCGTGTTGGCTCCAAGACTCTAAGTTTTCTGTTGATGTGTGTGTGTTATAAGAGTTGAAGATGGAGTGCTTGCTCTGATGAAATGTTATTTATTCTAAATGTCTCTATCTGTACGCGTGCTGTGATTGGTGCATAACACCGGTGTTTTCCACTTGAGAATCACATATTATACTTCAATGTGTTTTACATTTGTTAAATGTGATTCTCGCTCATCAATCTGCGTTTCTCTCTGTCATGGTATTGCTAGGTTTTCTGGTTTACTCTACTCCGTTACATATTTTAAAGTATTTTACTATAATGTATTTTATTTAGTTACACATAATATGCCGTACATAATAATATATTATAATATTGTTTCTAAACATGAAAAATCCAACAATTATATTATAATTTTTTTACAAATAGTATTTTTTTGAAGAAAACTAAAATGTTTTTTTAACATTCAAATGATTTTTCTGTTGTCTACGTTATATTCTTAACCATATTTTTTACAACTAAACAATATAAACGGAAATTTTTTAAGAAAAATGTATAGAAGCTTTTTAAACTTTTATCCTTCGAGTGTCTGTATGTGCCTACTAGGTATATACGTTCCATGCGTTCAATTTTAATATTTTTATATATGATTGTATTTAAGTATACAAATTATATTTTATATTTTATAGCACAGTTGTCGTCTGTGTGAAGTTTTTATCAACTCGAATCGTTATGCAGTTTATTACAAAATTATAATAAAAAGTATGAAAACTGCATAGGAATAAAACATATTGCATATTTTTAATAAATTCTATCACAGAAAATGTCTACCTATAGTTTAAAAAACGCGTTGTCGATTGTTTTGAATTATGGTGACAGTATAATATGAAAAATGAGATAGTGTCATATTTTATTGATCACAACACCATGGTTCCCCTTTATGGACACTATTGCTTCCCAACGGTTGTAAAACAGTTTTTATTGCAAATTTCATTCCGCTGAAATTTGTAAAGTAAAAATACGTAACAGACACACAAAATGAGCAATAGCACTATTATAATTGTAGGTATGTAAACATTTCCAATACAAATATTGTTCGTGGTTATGTTTTTTTTTTTTTTTTTATTACAATAATTGTTGATATACCTACTTTAACCTCTTTTTTATTAATTGAAATTATATCTGGTGAACAAGGAATACGTGATAAATGTAATAAAAAATGTTTATTTTTAACGATTTATAACTGTATATACTAATTTTGTGTGAAAAATACATAGGAGCACGAATATTTATGTAATGAACTCAAACCTAAATCAACTGATCAACTTAAAATACACAAAATTAAAATGATTGAATTAGAATGAATTATTTCTAAATGATAAATTATTACGAACAGTACTTTTAATATTGCATCTTAAGTTATTACACTAACCTATGCATCGTAATTCGTACTTCCGTTAAGTAAAATATAGATAGGTATAAGACATGTTTGAAGTATTATAATACTATAGTCTGTACTTGAGCATTTGTAATACCGCTAATATGGAAATAATATTTTATATTAAATAAAACAAAACAAAATGGCAATTGTAAAATATTGTTATTAAATTAAGTACAATAGTACATACTACGTTTTGATTTTGTCCATAAAAATAGTTAACACAATAAAATCCGTACGCACTCGAATAATGTATATCAATGTTAATAATAATGCAAATAATAAAATTAATTCAAAGCTATGCAACAAAACTATTTGTTCTTAATTGGTATTAACATACAAAAAAATATTTGAATAAACTTTTGGTCACGCAAAATAACTTGAAAAAAACTAAGTTTTTTCTAAAATTGACGCATAAATAAAACATTATTTTCTCAAAAAATGGCTTTTGAAAAAATATTTTTTCCCCAGAAAAATAGAAAAACTAGTAAAAACTATCGATTGATATTATAATATTAATACTATAGAATACTGTAGTAGTAAGTCTGTAGTGGATGGGATGATGCATGAATCTAGAGGATTTGATACTTTCAAATTATAATAATTAAATATTAAAGTCCACTAGGTACTATCAACCGTCTCAGAATCACATAACCTAACCACATACAACTATACAAGCCTCGCACACTAATACATAATGAAGAAAGACAGCCCCCCCCCCGTACCCTATCACTGTAGGGTCCCTATCACTGTCAATCATACTCTCACTGAATGCAGAGTATAATATAAAGAGAAGAAAACTACATGTCTACAAATATCCAACATCCTACTCCTACCGGAAACATTAAGCCCTGAACCAACCAATAACATTAAGCTCACACAATTTCTATCGTTAACACATCTCATCAACCTACTAAAACGAGCATTTACAAATCTCCAACAATCTATCACAACAATAAATTATAAACCTTTAAATTAACTAAATCAACATCCATATTCTATATTTCTATATCTATCATTTTTTTTTACTACTTGTCGTATAGGTACATATTATATGATACACAAACTTACCCACCCACCTACACACACACACACACACACACATGTACATTATTGGAAAATCAATACATTTATCACTCCGCTTAGAATTTAAAACATTTTTGAAAATGGGAAGATTTACGAAAAACTAGTTTTCAAAAAAATCAATTTTCTTATTTTGTTGTAATTACGAAAAAGAATAACCATAGATACTTGACCGTAGATTTCGCTGAATATTGCGTCTTTTTTCATGTATGGACCCTTATTAAAACTTTTGAGTAGTCCAAAAATGGCTTACCAACCCCCGAGTCCTCGTGATAAGAAATTTAAAAAAATTCGACAGACCCTTCCGTCAACGATCCAACGCATAGCCCTACAAGCATTAAATAATATAATATTGTATGATATGATATTATTGTTATCATTATCATTATGACGTGACGTATCAAAACTGGCGGCCGTCGCGATAAACGCACCTGCGTTCACGGTACGGTATTTTAACGACCGCAAAAACTTGGGACTCGTCCAATACTTTTGGCTCGAGCGAACCTTTCAATCATTTACCATCCGTAAATAGTATACAGGGTGAAATGCAGTGCACTGTGTAGTAAATGGATATCATGGCATCGGACCACCCTGTATCACACAGATACAATAATGTTGTACGCTCATATATTTATAGTCATGGCCGGAGCCGCCATTGTGCTCAGTACCATAAATATAAAATATTATAATATATTTATAAACGCGTTTGAGACGGTATTCCACTACGACCAAATCAGCGGTGTAAACCGAGTAATCAACACGTTGCTGTACCGACAAATTGAAATTTTCAACTAGTTCACCGTGTGGTTATTACCTAATGACTAGGATATAGTTAAATCGTTTTACCTAAATAATATTATATAATTTGGCGATTGACCTTACGGCACCTACGCGTATACGGATCACGCTGGTTAGTAGAATACCGCCTTTATAGTAGGTAATTATTGGTATACCCCGATACTAGTTCAGAAATATACGGTCCGGACGAAAACAAGACGACGTTTTAATACGGAATAGGTACCACAACGTCTCGTTACTATGGTATATTATAATATTATGACTAAAACAAATTAATTTAATATAAAATTAAAATAATTTCTCGGAATACAATATAATAACAACATAAAATTATAATTATAATACAACACGTTTACAATAGATACACGTTTTAACAACAAGCGGACCTCTATATTATAGTACACGTTGTAACATAGTTTTTAATGGGACAGCGAACGACGAGCGTTTGACGTTTCGAAGCCTTTTACGTACGCTCGTGTTGAATAATTTAATATAATAATACACGTATTAAAATATTATAGGTATACGGTATACGGTATACACGTCTGTGACAAGAATATGTCGTCGACATGTTCGGCCGGTCCGTCGTATTTCACGTCTATATCATTATAATATTATATATTATTAAAATATCACCGACGGCCATCGACGCAATAATCGTATATTATAAATTATAATTCACCTGCAGTACTCTGTATTATTATAGCTTTTAAATTGACTCATCATCGTCAAACCTGTTACGCTTCGATCGTAAATATTGTCGGTACCTATATACAGTACATTTACCTAATATACATATTATTAAAAAAAAACACACACACACACACACACACAAATTCTACACGCGAGTTTAATCACACGGGCCGTGTAATAATAGTAATAATAATAATGATCTTCGGGGGTATAATAAAACGAGAACATTTAAAGTTTCACGCTGCGTGTCGACACAACGATGATAGGAATTACAATAATAATAATAATATTATATAGTCTACGGGGTCCATTAGCCGGTAAAAGAATCGACTAAATTGTATTTATATATTATATCGTCTTAGTTTTCCGTTTTCTTCACAATATTATAAAACGCACGTATTATATTGTACGGACGATATTATTTACGACTGTCATTCAAGTCGGTTTTTCGATATCCTTCTCTGCGACCGTGACGGATCTTCAAAAACTAGTATGCGCACTGCGGGCGGCACGGCGACGGTACCTGACTTTTATTCATAAATCGAGGTGTTTATTTTCATTCACAACTCTATAGAAACGTGAATAAATCGAGCGTGGAAGACAGTGACGGGAAAAAATAAACTCGAATGTAGTATAATGTTTAGTATGCGTATAGGTCACATTTACATTAGGTATACGAAGTAATATTATATGATGGTATGACGTAGAATACGCTTAAACCAGCTTTATCATACAGAGTGATTCGCCAAGCACGATCATCGCTATTTTTTGACGATGAATTTATCCGGGTCCTTACTTTATGAAATTTTAAATATACGTCCTCGGGGCCATATAAAATCTTTAAGATAATATAATATTATCATACTTACACAATTATTATTGTTATCTGTTTTGATCCGTCTGATACCGAATATTTTTCTGAAATCAGTGCGCATTCGGTGAACGGTAATGCCGGAATTGTTTTTGATTTTTTTTTTTTTTGAGGAAATTGAGATTTAATAGTATGTTATTTCATCAATAAATTTGTGGTGGGGGTGAGGCTTAACCTCACGTAACCCCCTTGAGCAGACCCTTGCGTGTGCGTTAAGAGTTTAATTGCGATAGGCGTACAATATTAATCATTTACACGCGTTCGTGTTTTCGGGTCGTTAGCGCGTATATAGAAACCGATAAATACAAAATTATGTTTGAAAAAAAAACTCGACACATCTCTCTGGTATAAAACCCACCACATCTATAGCCGTGGGGTGTACTAGTATGGGTGAGTGTTTGTGTGTGTGTGTGTGTGTGTGTGTGTGAGCTCTGAGTGCGTTGTATCGTATCGTGTGGAAGAAAACGCGCACGTGCGGAGGGTAATCGAAATAATCCATCGAAAGGTAACAAAGTATTATAATATTAAAATATGATGTATATGAACCGGACGCAACTGCACGGTATAATATTGTTCTGATTATTGTTCATAATATTATGTATTATATTTATCGTTATTATATTTTCGAAAACATGCGTGCCCCCTCGAACCATGCACTTTTTACGATACCAAGCCGTGTGTGTGTGTGTGCTTACATGCCAACCACGAGTGTTTTTTGGACATTATGAGGTATCGTTTTAATCAAGCCCGGTGAAAAAAAAAACATATTATACGCCATCGCTACAACGCGAGCCAGAGGGCCCATCACACGTGTACGTATAATATGTAATGATATAATATATTATTTTACTCGATGTGTCTGTACACGTCATGTTTTACAACTTCATTATGCTACGCGTAGTATTATACACGAATGACCGGATTCGCGATCGACGTGCATTAATTTTAATTTTGATGTTTTCATTGTAGATATCTGTACTTGTCTAAAAATAGTAAATAGGTACGTAAAATGATGTATCGTGTACCTAGTGTATGAATGTAATATGGAATGTGGATTTCCATGTCCCCGTAAATGTTATACTCATTCTATGTATATAGACCAAGCAGAACGACCAAATAACAATAATAGATATATTTTTCAGTGACCCCGAAGTATCCAAAATTTAATTTCTGGTTAAAAAAAAAACTAGTAAAATAAGCAAAATGTAGGTATTATGTAAAGGATTTGAAATAAATTGTACATATTTTGCAGTAGAATTACACTCTGGACAGAAACAGCTACTTAATGTTCGAGTGTTGCTATCGTTCCAATAATTACACAAAACCTATTTTTTAAAGAATATCAGTATTATTGGCATATTTAATATTGTATAACTTAAATAATTTAAAAAAAATGTATTGTTTTTATTTTAATAATTACATTAAGGCTACAATATTTAAAAAATAATAATCAGGGAACAGCATTGAAAATATATATTTAAATATTTGAGGTACGTGAAAATAATTGTATGATTCCACTACAGAAATACAATGCAGGACATTATAAATTTAATACAAAGCTCCTGATATATTGTTACAATATCAGTTGAAAAATATTAAAAATACATAGGCACAATTTTTTTTTATAAGCATTTAAAGATCAAATTTGGACAAAATTTATCAAATTTTAATTTGAAAAATTATTTTGTAGTTAAAAATTTATAAAATGTTCAATTTTTGTATCTAAGAATTGAAAATTTAAAACAAGATTCCACGTAAGTAATTAATACTGTTACCAAAAAATCTAAAAAATACATTTACGCAGTTTATTTTTATAGTCATTTTAAGTACAAATTTGGACGAAATTACATATTAAAAACCTAGGATAACTATTTTAGTTATTTTGTTGTGATTGTATAATATTATTCGTGGGTACTTGAAACTTCTAAAGTATACTATTATATATCTATGATAGTACCACGGTTTTTTGTTGATGTATAACGCGTTATAAGTACCTAATAAATATTATGATATGATTAATTTGGAATTTATTATAGGTACCTAATATAATATTATGTCTTATACCTAGACTAACATACCGTCTCCGCTCAGAATCGTTTTTCTTATACAATGATATTATATCATTGAATTCAAATTTAATACCATCCATTATACAGTGACCCACTTGTAACCTACTGTACAGCAGAGCGAAATCCACTTACCCACCTTTTTTTTTTACTATGATCAGTAAACTATAGGCTCACATGATGTAAAACGTAGACAAGTTGATTCAGAATGTTCTCCAAATGTGTGTTGAAGCATGAAACTATCGGATTAAATTCGCTGGGCAATTTACTCTTTATCTTAACGACGGATATAATATTATTAAGACGATAAAAATTATTTATTCTCGACGATTAAGTGAAACGAGCGCAATTTAGCAAAGCAAATAATATAAAAGAAGTAGGCCTCGGTTAAAAAACGTGCGGACGTTGAAAACGTTTCGATTCGACGGTACACAAAGCTTAATTGATTCAATTTTAATCCTTTACCCGACAAAATACAAAAGAATTGGCCTAGAATATTAACGAAGCATGCATAGATAATACGCACAGAGCTGATCAAGTGCGATATGCAAGCACGGCGTGATCAAAATTTCGCTGCATCGTAAAAAAACATAATTTTCTCGCAAGAACAGCCGATGTCGTCATTATAATTATTATAATAATATATGTTATATTAATTAATAATAATTTGATTTCGCGTAACTTTAATTGAAACTATAATTTACATGGTATAAATATCTGTAGCGGTGTTTGGTTTGTACCACGAGACACTTGTGATCACGTTGGGGACAATATACTGAAGGACAACTGCCCGAGAAACGGGATACTTGTAGGTACACAACTTCCCAAGTTCTATGACTGTATCCTGGTTCTTTTGAAATGCTTCGAGAATTCTACGATTAATTCATGGAAACGCTAATGGAGATGGCGTCTAAAGGTTCCGGGAGGTACTCGATCGGTGACGAATGCAAAATACTCGACTTGTCGAGTGCCCACGACAATAATAATTTTATTATTATAAAAATAAACAAGGAAAATAGTTTCTTGCAGATGACTCGAATCTCCCTATTATTACACTCTCCTCAATTATGTCTTTGCGCCAGTTCTCGTTATAGGTACACGAGATCGCTGAATAATGTATATATACATATATTTTTTTGACAAAAAAACAATTATTTTCTTCATTTATTTCTTAGTTTTTTTTAATTAATATCATTTCAACGTTCCCATGATATCCGAGTACCATAATAATATGTGTTCAACTATATATATTAATTGAATATGTCTTTAACAAATTTATGTCATGCAATTATATATTATATTTTTCACGTTATACTACATTTTTAAATAACACTGGGAACACACAAAAATTTGACAATTAACTTATGTATGTAAAATTTCATATATATTCACTTATTTTAATCAGTTAAAAATGAAAGTCTTTTAAAATATTATAAAATAATTTCAATGCATTATTGCAATACCAACTTAGAGACCAGCTTATTCAAGACATATAGACATTTTTGTTGAGTGGTTTTTAAATTAATATTCTGTATTTCATGCTGGGTATGACGCTGTTATGTATCCAAAAATAATTTCAAACAATATTTTATAAAGAGAAAAAAGAGAAAAATATTATAGGGATCTATATATTTAATATTTTATCGTCGTATTTATGGGTCATTTTTCTAAATTATACTCAGGACGGACCTTTACAATATTTTTATAATGAATCAATTATATATAAACGATTTTCGAATCCATTAGATATAGACAAAAAGTCAGTTCATAGCCTAAACGTCATTAAAATATAATATTTGATAGGTTTGGATACTTGTATGTGTACGATATGAAACCAAAAACTATTTCGATCCGAAAATCGGAACAAGGATGGAAAAATTGTTTTTCAATCGTGTGTTCAAATAATTTTAAGATTTACTAAATATTCTTACACTCAACGGGATCTGTCTTATAATGCATACTTTCTTTGCATTGATCATCTGTTAATAGAGACCAATTATTGATAAGTGATAAAGTTCGAACAAAATTCGAACGAGTCGTTTCTCAGTTACTAAAATGTTTGTACTAAGGATAGTATATATTATGAAATGATTGCCTGATTATAAAATAAATTACCATGATTAATAACATAAATACAAATTTATGATAAAACATACTTAGTAATATAGGCTGACATGCCGTTTTCGCTTTAGAGTCGTTTTTCGTATAAAATGATTTACCATTGTGTTCAAATTGTACACAACAATTACAGTGACCTACTCAGTAACGAGATACGCTCATACAATAGACTTCGTAATATTATACTGTACCTAAATCAGAGTGGCTACCTACCTTGCTTCTTATGTCTCTTTAAGATTTATTTTTATTTTTCACATAACTTTTATGTTTTGAGAAAATATATCACATGAGATTTTAAAATCCTATAACCTACGAATCTGCAACAGAAATTTAGTTTCAACATGATAATACGCCAGCTATAGGCTTGAACTATGAATCAAAATATAAAACACAAATAATATGCCTCATAGAAAACCGCAAATTTAATTAATTAAATTTATTATTACGGGTAAACTATTATGCTTATGTGACACAACGATATTATATTATTATTATTCATTTTATCACAGATAATACGTAATACTATACTTGATACGCACCGAGTGAAAATTGTTCTCATGGTCAAATGTAATTACTAATAATTACAATAAAATATTTTATATTATAATGGTAGATTGTTGTATTGTGATTCTCGAGTAGGAATTGTATATCATGTTTACCGAAGAAACAATTAATGGGCCCCGGTATGATTTGAATAAAGTTCGTGCTATTGTGAATTGTATACATACGCATTTGATTTTTCTAAATATTTCCCACGCGAAAAATATAATAATCATAACTACCCATTGTATTGAAATGTTTATTATACGAGGAAACAGTGCTAGTTATAAGGCGGTGTACATTATAGTATTATACTAAGTTGCTGATTAATAACGTATGTGCAACTATACTATATGATATCGAACAGGAAATTTAAATATGCACACATTGCATTTTTATAATAATTTAACTAGGTAGTAGATTATTCGATTCATAAACAACATATTTATGATTTTTTTTTAATATTACAAGAACAATCAGCATTTTTGGTTTTTTTTTTTATAAATTTAACATTCTATGTATACTTTCACTGTTTATGTTGATGATGGTATGCAAATGATACTATTAATTTACGCATGTCCTATGGGACAAATTATTGAACGGTATAAAAATACATGTTTGTTTATATACTTAGTATATACCACACACTATAATATTATTGTATATTATTGTTAAGTGGAAAATTGATTTACTGTAAATAATCTCTAAAATAATACGTCCATACATGTACACGGGGTACCTAGAGAGTTAAGTTTAAAAACGTTTATTTATTTTTTTTTTTTTTAGTGTTCATAAAAATTTATTAAACGTCTTTAAATTTTCTTAACTAATTGATAATACGTTTGAAAACATTGTTTATTATGAACATTTCCATCATTCGATTGACGTGAAATCGTATTTTCATATTTACATAAAAATATACTCATACTTCTTATTGTACGTATGTGGACCTAATGAATATAGTTTTTGTTTACTGTTTTACTGGTTCATGTCGCAATAGTTTGTGTTGGCAGAAAAAAAAACGGTTCAACATTTGTTTAGGACATTTATATAGTGTAGATATATGCATAAAAATTGTAGTGTAAAAGCTTACAATGTCGTAAATATCAACTGAAAAAGAAATGTTTCACAGTGAAACGCACAAAATGAAATTGTACAACTCTTGTTAACTATAAAGACATGCGTTGATGTAAAATTTTTTATGCCATACAACATATTTATTTTTATTCCAATATTTAGTATACAGTATACATAATATTTGTAATTTTTCTTATTTCTTAAACTTACATTTCTCTATTATATTATATTTGTATACGTTGTTTAATGGTGAAATACGCTATATTACGCTATACATACATAAAAATAAATAAACAAATGTGTACGGATAGAATAACGTTAGCCGCAGTATTATTTTATATAATAAAATAACTTTTTTTTTTTTAAATAACTAACTTAATTTTTCAGTATCAAATAATCTTAGATTGCAACGGATGATCATAAATAGTACTAGGAGTCAATATATCGCTATTAACTTCTAGTCAGATTCTTATGTTAGATGAATATTTGTTTTTCTTCGGTACAAATTTTCAACAAGGATAAAATTATTATTCTTTATATTCTCTTTATTCCCTTTATTTCTCTATAATATTCTCTCTGCGGAAAATTTTATCGGCAAACAAAATCGTTCTTAAATTTTTTTGTGTGGACACTTAAGTTCACTTAAATTTTCATATAGGAACCAAAATTACCATTGAGGAAGATCCAGATAATTTTCGGAGGTTTTTAAGATAAGTTACCAACATTTTGTTTATATTTTACAAGCAATAGTAGGTATATTATGTTGCAAAGGTAGGAAGTGTGTTATTGCAGTGGTGAGTATTGGCTGCTTTTCAAGACTGAAATTGCCTACCCGCAAGAACCACACACGCATATATTTTGTCACACATCTTTCGCATCAGAAACCACCTCTATCGATACTGCGATAATCGGTAATCAATAACGAACTTATCTTTCCGTTCTTTGAATCTGTATTCACCAAACTGTTTCATAGAATAGAACGGAAGTAACCAAACCCACTTAACATCAGGTATTTGATATATTAGGCAAAAAGTAGTGATACGTTCATATATGTTAATATGTGGCTTTAGGAAAAAAAGCCTTTACTGTCCACCGGAGTGGAAAAAAGGTAACTTTCCTACGCTTTAACCAGCATCGAAAATTAACCGTCCGGTGCAGGCGTGACAAAAAATCAATTTTCATCTTAAACTCCTCAGACCATAAATCATGTGCATTTCTTATTCTCGTTTAAAATGTTCAATTCTAATCAAATATTTAAGATTTAAAAGTCTGAACTCTACACATAAGTGAGCCCTGACATGTTTACAAACAGTTTCTTTTAAAACACGATGGGCTAAATTAAAATTGACACATCTTTGCTTATTGACTCTATATCACAAAAATAATATTATAAATGTCTTCAAGTTCAATATTTTAGAAAAATATTGAAATATTTTTATAGGGACAAGTCTGATCAGTGTCATTACAAGAATATTGAAACAGAATTTTGTTGATAATCAAAAAAATGTCCATTTTGATAAAAATGTATGCTATATTTGGTATTTGTTTGATCATATTTTTAATTTGTTTCTAGAATTTCATCATATTTTAATATTCTGAGCAAAAAAAAATGCGTTGTTTACTGTATATGTATACATTATTAGTAAATAATTTGTGTATTTTTAATGAAATAAAGTTTAAATTGAGTTTTAGAAGTGTCGAAGTTGCAAAATGAATATAATTATATTTAATTACAATAAAGGTCAAAATATAAGCATTTCAGTAATAATAATTATGAAGCGATCATTTTATAATGAAATTTATTTTGTTGTATAAGATACATAATATTATTAAACAATCTTTATAAATACGAACTAAAGATGTAATTTATAAGCAATATTAAATAACTCTTTTTTTATAGTTTTATTAGGTTGTTTGGAAATAAAAAAAATATTAATTCATTCATAACCTAACCTACTACCCAAAGCTATTAACTTTAACACCTGCAAAAGCGTCTAATAGTAAGTACATTTTTAAATGTTCCTAAACTAAAGCAAAATAATTATATATTATGTTAAAATAAAAAAAAAAATAGTAATCTCTGCCCGAGTTCAGATTATATTATTTATGATATACTTCATATACTTAGGTAAAATAAACATATTTATATATTATATTTTTCCCATTGTTCACGTGTTTGCATAGTTTTATCTGTTTTTTTGAAAAATAGAATACATATTGGTATAACAATCTAAACGAAAAATTGTAGAAAGCTATGATGATACAATAAAAGCTTAAATTTATATTATGTGAGAAATATTCACATGGTACATTATAAGAACTATTTAAACTCTTTAAAATAACGAATCCTCGTGGATAATTTATTATTTACATGGCTCACTTGATATTAGTTAATTTATTAATTAATTTCAACGGACTGGTAACAAAATAGTATTTCTAAATAAAAACCATGTGTTGGTCTACGTTATAACTTTCAATAATTAAAACAAGAACACCAATAATTGGTAATGTTAATAAATTATAATAAACGAGGATAGACGAAAAACTGAGATGACGAATTAGGATGGTAAGAACGTGGGATTTCATCCAAAACGAATACTGTAGGTAATTCTTCTTATTGGTAGACAGCAGCCTGTTATCTAATAAGCTACTCAAACTCCGAAAATCTAAACGAAAAGTCTTCACATCAGCCCAGCACGCACTTAGTGGAAATGGTCGATTGTAAAACCTACCCCCAAAGTTAATGCATATTACGTGAAAAATTATTCGATATGATATATTTAATATAATTTCCAATATAACTTTTCTCGAGTCTTACCGAAGATCAGTCACACAGTATTCTTTGGATAGAAATACCGATAGTTGCACGTCTGCGTCTTTAGTTTTATTTAATGATCTTGGTAAGAGCACATGGTACACGGTGAAGGTTTGTTCAGGGATTGTATAGTTTCTCTAAATGGAAGTTCACTGCGAACTTCGTATTGAGTATACAATCGACGTATGTACGATCGTATAAATCGTGAAAAACGCTTTACCCTCGAGCGTTTAGGATCGAAAGTTCCCTACATAATAACAGACGTATTACTTATTTAGGATTTTTATTTATTATTACTGTTCATATTTCATTCATACTTAATAATATCATATAACAATACATAATATTCATTCCAATGTGAAAACGGACAGTAAAAATTGTTTTTTTTTTGGATGGCCTTTTATAAATAGGTACCTATTTCGAAAATATTGGTCGGTGAAACACCGTTTTTTCGTTCATCTGCAATAGGTATTTAAGAGCTTATATTACTGTAATATTATCGTCGAATCATAACATGTCTGTAATTTAACTCAAAACACATAAATACCTATGTAGATTTCTTAAGAATTTCAACATTTCATATTTGTTTTTTATCCTTTAACTCGAATACAGAACATTTATATTCACGAAACAACAATTTTCGACACTCTTCAAAATCTGAAATCATATAAATATGGTTGTATATATTTATATAATCTTGGCTCTGTTCTTACACACAATACGCTTTATAGTTGTATCTTCTTTAGTGGTATATTTACTTTTTTTTATTCTCTTTTGGCGTCGATAGATTTGTTTTTGAAATCACTCAATTACAGGTCACGTATGAGGGAATCATCCAACCAAAAAAATAATATCGTCGGTCCTCTTTAGTTTATACGAGTTAAAATTCAAAGAAGCAAAATGTGGTTGACGCGAGTCGATACTGGATACGGTATCCTTTTAGAGTGAGTTTGCAGTGTTTCGTTTGAACCCAGATATAAAAGAAACAAAACCGTTTGTGAGAATGAATATTATTTATGTCCTGAATAGCATAGAATAAACGAGACACAATAATATATGACCATATTATAGTCACTTCGATGATACAAGTATTTTCATATGTGATGTTTTTTTTTGCCATTCATGGGAGACGATTGAATGAAAAATACAAATATAATACAATATGTATTATATTATGTAGCTTCATAATGACTGAAGGCCATAACATTATGTGTGAAATGCGAATAATTATTCCGTTAGTGGTATTCTTAAATAATAAGAATTTGAAAATAACTACTAATGTTGGTATAATATTAATTAAGTTGAGAAGTATCTGTTATAATCATATCAAAGTCGTTGATCTAGACGTAACGCATTTTTCGTTTGTTTTTTATAGCTGGTTCAATTCTATAGGCAATTCATATTATTATAATTATTTACAATCTTTACAAAATTATAATAATGAATATGTTACATAATAAAGTAAATCATTAATTTTAACGAGAAAGCAACAAGCATCCAACTAATGTTTTTTTTTTTTTTAAATTTATTGCATAGCTTTTGAAGGATGCCAATGTATTTTAAATCTATTTTAGGTATATCAACAGAAAAAGATCCAGGAGTTTTTTGATCAAGGATTAAGGTGGGTAGTTTAGATTTGAATTAAATTCAGTGTAGTGAGATTTGGGTCCACGTGGAGATTTTTATTTGTAATATAACTATAGAGTTTATTTGACGTAGACATATATATTGAAAGTCTTGCAAGGTATTAGTATTGATAGTATTGGACGGTTGAAGCCCGAGGTGGATACCATATAACCAGACGGGGGACGGATTTTTGACTTGTGTATTTTAAGTTTATTAGTTAGAAACAATTTAAAAGAATCCTTAGGATAATATGGAGTTTTGTATTGGTTGGTATTTTTTTTTTTCATATACGTGTGCTTCATGTGAGTAGCTTGTTAAAAGTTAACCCAAGATAATTGATTTAATTTGCCGATGGTAGGTTTTAGTTGTTAAACGAGACTAGTGGGAATGTATGGTCTTGTAACGATAATATAATGTATATGGACTAGGATTTGTTAAATTTTAATTTCCATTAGTTCGCCCATAAGCTAATTATATTTGGATGGTTTTGAATCATGTTAGCGAATCCGGGGCAATTATTTGACGCTGCTATGAGTGAGTCACTAGTAATTAATGTGCTCAGGAATGTAAGAATGTCTGTGATATCGTGGATAAAAAAAAAGTACAGAAACGGACAATGTAGTGACCTTGTGGAACGCCAGGTCAAATACTGAGTGGTAATATAGATTCAATTTTGCAATATCAAGATAAATTTCACCTAATGGATCCTGGGATTTTGTTAGATGTATCGAAAACGATTAAATTTCAATATTTGAATCTTACAATAACTAAAAAAAGTTATTCTACCCGAGTAGTCTACATATGCAATTCTACTGAAGTTAGTACCTAACATATATAGAACACTGGAATCATTCATATTATATGGTGTATTAACAACTATGAGTAAGCACACTGTGCCATTATTTGTTTCTGATAAATAAAGTAGTTTACTGAAACATATAAATGCTAATTATTAAACTATACATACCAAATATAATATTATTACAATTAAACAGTATAAATATACACTAAATTATATTTATAGTTATAGATTTACTATAAATTGCTGTGTTTGTATAAATTAATCAAGTGATTCACTGACGTATATTTTAATATGATAAAGTGTTCAGAAAAAAAAAAAATCAGGATGAACTTAGATTTTTTCTTTATTATTATAGGTTTATGTCGATTCACAATGAATATGAAACGATAGTGTTTTACGACCAATACGTTTCCATATTACCTATATAGTTTTATATTTTACTGACCACCAACCACTTACACTCTATAACAATAACATCCTACCGTAAGTATTCTTATCGTATCAACATTTGACGTTTTATGTTAGAATTTCATTAAGTATCGCAGATATTAAACTTATTTTACGATAATATTACACGTTTTATAATGAGAATTTAATGCTGTCGTAGTACAACACTAGACAATTTAATGTTCTAATTGTTTGTTTGGGTTCGAAAACGTCAATATCGTACGAGAAATAGCAAACTGGTAATAAAAATCGTGGAAAACCGTTTAATAAAAAATGCACGACTATATATTATTTTTGTTCCGTAGTCGTCGTCCGTCATCACACTCGATCCAAATCCACCACCAGTGCTGGAGTAACAAAAGTCATCTCGAAAAGAGTTGTATAAATACACACACATTTGTATTGTGCTGTGTTGTAAAGTGTGTAGATTTGTCGTTAATGTCCGTAATACTTACTCTGGCTTGTACACCAAATATATTGTCATACGTGCGTTTCTATACTTATACATACACATGGTGATGTGTACCTATACATACGAGTGGTTTGCCCTGTGTACACACAGATACACGCGACGCACTTGAAATTCATTCGTGAAAAACCTTTTATTTGCTGACACTTTGTAAAGAAATATTTTTAAAAGAAATGATCGTGTGTATATAAAAAGTCCACCGTCGTGTGTGTATTCTTTTCCCTGGAGTTCTCCGTCATGGCAGCGTTCGTGTCGACTTGGCCGTGTGTGGGCACGGAGGATTAGGATTGAACACTTGCGGGTTCGCGGGCTCGTCCTTGAGACGAAAGCTGTAACTCGTATAAAAATAAACATGACATTGTGGAAAAAAATTATATATACGCCCCTGAACGATTAGGTTAGGTTGGGTTGCAAGCACACACTATATTATAGCATATATGTGTGTACGACTGACGCGTCGTGTCGTCTTTGACGTTGGCAATTCTACGAAGATATTATTGTTTATTTTTTTCCAGGTTGGAACGTTTTTAAAGAAAACTTTAGTGAAACACAGGCGCGTGCGTCATAAAAGAAAAACAAAAGCAACAAAATAAAATAAACAAACCTTAAAGTATTTCTACTATATATATGTGACATACACTAGTATGGTAAAAAAAAAACAATGCGTGCTATTTTGCTGAAAACAAAAACAGAACTAAATAAATAATAACAATCTATAAATCCATATAAGTCGTAATAGAATTATAGATACACGACTACACGAGTTATTAATCATTTTCGTCCACCGCACGTAACGCTATAGCTAAGCAAGTTTAGTATTTAAAGAAAATCGCAGGATACAAACTAAATATTAGGCCAGTGATAAATCACAACTGTTGAGACCACGATAAGGCGTGGTTTATTTAAAAGTATAATTTTGGGTGAACGACAAAAAAATTTAAGGGACACATATCAAGTGAACACTGGAATACGCAAGACGTTCGTAAGTATAGTATTATATACGTACCTATACTATTAAAATTAGTTATTTTACAGTAATTATGTTGAGCAGGTGAAAATGAAATTTAAAATTTGTTGCCACGTTTTAAAGGTAGACATTTACTTGTCAAAAAATTAAAGTTAGTTGAAATGTTAATTTTCTTAAACTGGTTAACTTAACTAGTTAATTACTTTTGTTTTTAACTTATTAACTTATTCGGTTAAAGTTTGTATTGTTGGAACTTAACATTTTATAGTTAGCCAGTTAGGTAATAAAATATAATATCGTGCAGTTAAATTAATTTTCTTTTCGTATCATGCTAAACCGACAGGACAACAGACACTACTGATTCGTTGACTCTTTTTCGATTTTTGTAATTTACTTTCTAACAATATAATATCATAATAATCTGATATATGAACAGAGTTAAATACCTTGGTAAATTTTTGTGTAAACTAAAATACTAGGGCACTTAGTGATTTAAAAATATTGTAGAAGGAAAAATTACTATTTTTAATTTTAATTTTATTTTCCGTCTTGAATTTTAGCTTATCGAGTTAATTTTTTTCTTTATTAAAAATTAACTTTAAAGTTTAAGCTGAAGGCAATTTAACTGAATTAATTTAATTTGTCACAGTCAATTATTTTTCATTAACTTGTCCAACATTTTCATATTGACACAGATTCCAGAATGATAAAAAATATATGTCCATAATACAAAAATATTTGCCACATGTCCTTGTTTAACGTCACCTGGTTTAACGTTGTTTTGGTATAGCGTCGTAGAATTTTAAATCCTTGTGTCCCATTTAACGACTAATCAGTTTCAGTATAACGTGATTTTTAATATCAGATAGTATGTATTTAATCCATCTCGTGTGACCTTGTGTGCACTATAGTGCATACTGCACGTGCTTATAATCCAAATGTTTTTTTTTTAAGTTATACGAGAGTATCGTCATTCGGACGGCTAAAGTGTTTTTTTCTGATCAGGAAAAAAGTAGGCGATGAGACTCAGGTTGTGTCTGTATTCGCCAGACGCCGTCGCACACCGTATATATCTTTAATTCACTGTGCCCATCTTCAATAAATATAGGTTAGTGTAGAGCCGCTATTCACCAACCAGACGTTTTAGTTTCTTCAGGACCATAAGACCGTCACCCGACATCATCCTAACAGATATTACGGTTTTGTGTAAACCACCGAGAAGTGCGAGACCTGAGTCCCACGTGACTCATTGTCGCACACCGTCGCACACCATAATAGATATGTTTAATTCACTGTGCCTATCTTTAATAAATTTAGGTTGTTAAAGTGCCGCTATGTACCATCCTACCGTTTTAGTTCTTTCAAAACTGTCACCTGCATCATCCAGAAAGGAAATATGTGTCTATGGGTCACGATCATATTATAATATGCAAGTCATATTATTATAGTATTGTATCTCAATAGTTCTTCACCCGATCGATAATAAGTTGTTTAACGACACTTTTTCTTACCAGCTCTGCATCACACGGTTGTAGTTGCCGTTTATTTCTTCTTCTTCTTCTTCTTATTATTATTATTATTATTATTACGCGTATTATATTATTATTTTACTATGTTATTTATCGGAAGGAACCCATGCCAATAGTTAAGTTGCGCATAAAAAGTGTCTGACTTAACGTTGCGTTTCCTAGAAACTTCATTTCGACGGTTAACGTGGACGAATTATTGTATAATATTGTTATATTATTATCAAACAAAGTTTTGGACTACTCCGTATTGTATTTAGTCAAAGTTTCCGATTATGAGGCTACCATTATTTCGTATACCTACACCTGAAACTATACCTACGATGCGTTTCACGTCGTTGCGGCCAGTGTTTCACATGATATATGAGTATTATGATCCAATCGATTTGACGTGTATGTTGCATGCAAACATGTACACAATTCGATTTGCCTACGCCTATAGCATTTTCAAAATTATTATAGTGGTAGAATATATTTTTCTGCCCATATATTATTGCGTATAGTATAGAAATATATGGAAGATACGTCGTATAAGTCGTATACCATGCTCGTAAGTCACTGAATAATATACTGCTTCGTTAATACTTCAATATTTTTTTTATTTTTTGTAATTTCCGTAAAACATTTTAATTTAATATCATCTGGTACAATTTTTATGACACGAATATCGTCCCGCCTCGTGACCTGTTGTTGCTATGTACATACAGCGCACACGTTACGCGTATACATAATACATATAATATAATTTTCCGAATAGTACACCACTAGACCACAAAAAAAAAAAAAAAGATTGAAAGAAAGAAGGAGGAAAAAATACTATAGTAAGTATAATAATAATAATAATAAAAATAATAGTTGCAGTGAAAGAAACACCATACTGGAGGATAAAATATATGATACGTGCCACTTTGAACTGATGAATTACGGAACGCTTGACCCATATACAATATACGTGGTAGGACGTCGCAGACGTATCGTCGTCGCAGGACATGAAATTAAATTTTTCATTGTAGAGTAATAGAACATCGGGTCTTGTAAATAATTCAAATCTACGGAAAACCTCGTACGTCTGAATGCAATCCAAATGCAACTCGCATGTGCGGAATAATGAAAATCTGCCGAGTGAATATTCCTTTCCGTCTACTGTAATAAATAACAAGATAACGATTTGACTCGTCTCGAACCTCAGCGGAGTAGTTTCTTTTTGCGGTTTCGAAAAAAATTTACTTATAAAATAAGTATTATTTTACATAACAAAATTGTATATTATGTTTAACCAATATACGAACGAGACCGTACGGATGTAATGACGGTTATTTTTGGTGAATTTAAAGAAATATTTTATGTATTAAGATCACGGGTAATAGACTAATATTATTGACGGTTTTTGAAAGAAGTCAATTTAAATGTGATCCAAAATATTAAACGATCAGTGTAAAATAATATGGCATAATGGCTTTTATTAGTAAAAGATAAAAAACAAACTTTAAAAAAATAGAAACGAAAGTACAATGAGATTTTAATGACAACCCCCCCCCCCCCTAAAAAATAAAAATAATAGACTTTTTTAATAAATAATAATATACCACTTGGCCTTTCAATAATATAACATTTTGTGATCAAATAAAATAGAATGTACTGTGTACTTATAATTTTTTTTCATAACTTTTTTTTCTTAATATTGGTTGCAATGACTATCGTTTATTATGCCCTATTTTCCCTGGCCCCTTATTATTTCATATACCATATTGTAATATTATATTAATATATTTTCAAAATTTGCGACTGGGATCGGTCTTTGATGAACAATCCTCTGAATATTTCCAAACATAATATTATGTAATGAGTAATATTATAGCAATTATTGGAATGATTTTACTGTCATACATTTTGATAGTCGACTATAATGCCTATGACATTCGATAAAAAAACAACTGAACAATAATATGATAACATGTATATTGTTAAAATGTATATTAAATAAAAATATAACTAATTTATATAGTTTGCTAATTATTTTGAATACATTTTCAATTTCGTGCTGATAAACAATGAATGAAAACAATAAACGTATTATTATGCGCACTTAGAATACTTTATGACAGTATCGCGATAATCACGTATCAAACATATACGTCGATGTGACCGAGAAAAAAATTAAAAATTTTTTTTTTAAAATGTATTTGTTTAGCACCGTTGTATATACACTGGTTAAATCACATTCGATAAAATTATATTTATTGTTATTATTATAATAGTTGTCACATAAACTGTATGCAAGGGCTTGATGAATGAGTAGTCAGTTGGTTATGATAACCTGACATCTGACTTGTTATCGTCGTTACTATTTTTTTTTTCTCTTACACAATCAATTTAAATTAATAGCTTTAACTAAAAATGTTTTAAAAATTGTAATTTTCAATTTGGGTAACTCATGCATAAAATTACAATTGAAAATACCTCGCATAAAAATATTAATTCGATGATAAATCATTATGATATGATATATAGATACAAAAACCATGCTCAATAACCGACAATTTCAAATTCAATCTTTTATTAAAAAATTATTCAACATTTTAAATTGCTAGAAGTACGAATTTTGTGGAACATTGTTGTATATCTTGAAACCGTAAGTATTTGAATTAATCATCGTATGAACTTTTATTATTAAAAATAACCATGTTTCTCATTAACAATGTTTTTGATGTAGACGAATTTTGACAAAATGTTAACTCGAAAAAATTATAAAAAACAATGATTTTTAGCCACTCTGAAGTATGTTTTACAAATTAATAAATAATTTATTTAAATATAACTTTTCATTTTTAAACACATTCCATAGAGATCTCAAAGAATAAAATAAGCACATTTTATTTGTATTTTTTTTTAACAGTTCAGATTCAGCCATTTCCCTTAAAATTGTACTTAAATATTTTATTATCTCACTGGGAAATTGAAATTCTGAGCACGTCTCAACCCATGTGGGTATAATCGATTTAATAACTAATAACTGATTACTTATCACACGGTTGAGGTTATAATCTCATTCAGCTGTATTTATGTAGAAAATTATAACAATATAATTTATAGTATATTGACCATGCAATTTAATATAATATTATAATGTATATTAAAATTAAATGATAAATTTCAAATATTGTATTAAGCTCTGATGCGTAGGTAATATTGTAATGCTGTATTATTATTTATAAGACGTGTCTATTATAATATAGTATGACTAACATGGTATAAACTATAAACTAACAATACTATATAATATAATATAGGAAGGTATTTTAGGAGAAGGTATAGATACAACCATAAATATTACAATTTCAACGATGATGAGGTATCAGTATTTTTTATAATTTGTTACCCACACTGCCCATTGTAACTAATAAAAGTATCCCGTGACTTTTTATGATAATTAATAATTTTTCCGAAATTATTGACCCTATTCAGTTTTCTCTTCCCGGATTCAGCTCGCTACTGTAAATTATTACACCTAGTTGTATTATTTACGGTCATAAGAGAGTCCCCACGTTTAGTCTGACGGAGACATTTTCAAAAAAATCCTTAGTCGCTGCATGCCTCACTTGGTCAAATCAGGTCGATTAGGTACCTCATTTGACATCATTCTACTGCTGCCGCTGTGCTCGGATGTAGTGATAGTAAATAAATACCTATGAGTCATAATTATTTTAATTATTTTTCACGCACTCGTATCGAACACTTTTAAGCCTAATCTAAACCATCTATAAAACCGAAATATATAAATACAATTTATGAGTATATTTTTATAATTTCATAACATGATTACACGCCCATAAACAGTTAAATAGTGAACATTGCACAGTTCAATGATTTACAATTAGCTTAAATTAATTAAGTTCAACGATTTAATATTGTAGAAATTGGTTTTAATGTTTTATACCTATTCAGTATCGCTATTTTTTGCCATAATAATATTATATATTTTTATCCTCCCAATGAACGTAAAATTTTTACTTATTTGAAAACATTTAAAATTGAAGTATTTACGATTCATCAATGTGTAAGGTAATAATTATGGCCTAAATTGAGCGAAACTTAGGACACAAAAATTAAGAATATTGTATAATGAATTTTAAATATCTATTTAAATGTATAATTATTCCAACTACTAATAATATCAATATTTTTAAATATATTTTACATTAACCTAAAAGTATGTACTTGCTTAAAATATATTATAATATTGTGCACTTGCCATTTTTAGATTGTAAAAAAAAAATGTTTATTCTTTATTTGAAGTAGATAGGTATATAAATATTTAGTTTTCTGTCATTTTTCAAATTATAAAAATCAAAAAAAGTATATGATAATCAATATAGTAGTACTAAATACTAATCTTATATTAATCTTTGTATAAATAATTGTTCTATAAAAATTATTTTGATTTTATTTCAATGGTATTTTTCTTTTCATTTGTTGTTTACTGAATTCAATTTTGAAAATGTAAAACAAATATGTGTATTGAGCTCCACAAATGAACTAAATACGATTTACACGCTCTGATTAGCTATTAGCATCTTATTTAATTGATGCCAAACACTAAACATTTATCGATAAAGAATGTCGTACGCTTTTCCAATTGTTATTAGATACATTATTGCATTTTCATATACATGTCTTATCTAAGTCAGATGTGTTCTATATATTATGATACATTTCCATTTAACGACTTTGTTCAACTGTTCAGACGGTAATAAAAGGAGATGTGTTACTATAGTCAATCTATTATAAAAAAAAAAAAAACAGTTATAATTTTCCTAGATACGCCGTTGGATAAGTATTAAGCGCTAAACCATGCAATCGTGAACAAAAAATAATTTTAATCAGAAATTAAGTTGATTGTCATACCTACTCACAAAGCGCCGACTAGAATGGTATCCAATTGTCTTTTAAACTTAGATCGAAATAGTTGTATTCTGTTTCAGATAAAGTTCATTTTGTATAGAATTTATTGACATACGTTTTCTTAAAGTTGACTGGTTTTGTAAGATGTTATTAGTGTATTATTATTTTTCAATCTAATTGCAAACAACTTACCTACTCAATTATTTTGCAACTGAAAATTTCACATCGAAATCAGTCTCACAAAGGTTGATGTTGAAATTTGATTTTGTGTTGAACTTGTGATCAAAACCCGAGTGGAATAAGACTCTTTTTATTCCCACCACCTAGAATATGCTTGTTCTGTAGCGCTGTAATGTCTTATGTTGTACGTTTTTTCCACGAAAACTTTCGTATCACGCACTCCACAGCATAGTGTTTTACCGACGGTGGTAAATATATTATCTTCGCCAAGTTCATTAATGTACACTCGCAAACGTGACGGGAAAAGAGATGTTGTTCTTGGCATTCGGCTGCACCTAAACAGTAACCACACTATACATACGCTCACGCTCGTGTATGGAGTATAATATACGATAAGAATCCGAATTATAATCAGTTGTTTATACAGATACCCATACCTACCAAACAAATAGCTATTTGTCCTTGAAATTCAATATTTGCTTTACGTTACTATTGATGTGTGTACCGGACGGCTATAATAATTATGCATAATATGGATTCTAACCGTGACGATTTGCATGCAGTACACGCGAGTGTGTGAAAAATTGGTTTCTCCATATTATATTATATTATATTGTCAGTTGGTACAATGTACATAGCATTTTTAAGTAAAAAGTTATGAATGTTCGGAATACGTATACAATAAAATTGTTAGTAAATACCGGGTGATTTTTTATCATTATTTCAAAAAGTGTAAATTTTTTTGAAAATATTTTTTCACATAGTTTCAAGTCGCTTATAAAAGAACGTTTTTCTTAAAAAAAATTATTTTTAATTATTTTTTCTTTAAAATTTTTTAAGTTTTTTACTTTTTTGAATGACAACATTTGATTTTAATTTTATATACCAAAGCAGAATATTTTTCTTAGTATTTTGATAC